>NW_018406312.1:196911-216682 GCF_002113885.1 Mizuhopecten yessoensis
CAAAAATCAAAGCTGCTGCCGCCTCGCCAGAGAATTTAAAAGTGATGAGGCGGTAGCTTGGGATATCAGATGCTGACCATGGGGGTTCTCCCCAGTAGGGATCTTTCTTTACATTGGTCAGCCATGGACCCTTATCTTAACTTGGCTTAACTCTATTGGTCAGCTTTGACCAGACAAGTGCCAAATTAGGTATGTATTTTCTGAAGAAGTCCGAGAGCCTTCTGGGAGTAATAAGATATGTTGATACATAAATGCAGAAAGGTTCCGAAAGAAAAGACCAATGTAAACATAGCCTACATAGGCACAGGCAGTCAGACTGCATGATCGGACAGCAGTCTGATCGCCTGCTGCATGCAGAGCTACACATGCATAGCTACACATGCATAGCTACACAAAATTTTATGCAAATAAAATTGCCTACCATCAAAGTATTAATAACATATTAAGTCTTAATATTTTCTTCAGTACAGGTATAGAGATATTACTACTCCTTCAGTACAGATGTAGAGATATTACTACTCCTTTAGTACAGGTATAGAGATATTACTACTCCTTCAGTACAGGTGTAGAGATATTACTACTCCTTCAATACAGGTATAGGGAGATTGTGGTTTAAATTAAGGTTGTAGCAGAGCTTATTACCATTATTGTTATGAGAAATGAATTGTGCATTTTGAAACCTTGTTGATTTAGACTCATTCATGTTTACTTTTTCATTTTAAGTATTACATTTGAGTAGGACTGCATAGCCTATCTGTACCACTTGAACAGCATTTTCATATCACTTACTGTTGGTGGAACAACGACATGTACAGATTTGTATAAGAAATGGTGTTAGGTAAATCACTAAATTGTAACAATGTGTTACCTAGTTTTGTTGTGTTATCATTAGGTCCATGTCCCAATGGAGGAATGGCAGCACAGATGGATGGCCGAGATAAACAGTGTGATAGTAATGTAGACTGTGGGAGAGGAAGCTACAGGTGTACCAACAACTATTGTTGTCCAATTCCTGTACGATCTGGGATGTGTCCATTTGATGGAATCCCCGAGGTGATGGAGACAGGAGAACCTCGTATGTGTAACATGACCTCTCCCTGTATGTCAAGGTCACACCAATGTGAGGAAGGGTACTGCTGTCCCCAGAGAGTCTCCACTGATGGTAAGTTTATCACACAGATCTGAGGAAGGGTACTGCTGTCCCCGGAGAGTCTCCACTGATGGTAAGTTTATCACACAGATCTGAGGAAGGGTACTGCTGTCCCCGGAGAGTCTCCACTGATGGTAAGTTTATCACACAGATCTGAGGAAGGGTACTGCTGTCCCCGGAGAGTCTCCACTGATGGTAAGTTTATCACACAGATCTGAGGAAGGGTACTGCTGTCCCCGGAGAGTCTCCACTGATGGTAAGTTTATCACACAGATCTGAGGAAGGGTACTGCTGTCCCCGGAGAGTCTCCACTGATGGTAAGTTTATCACACAGATCTGAGGAAGGGTACTGCTGTCCCCGGAGAGTCTCCACTGATGGTAAGTTTATCACACAGATCTGAGGAAGGGTACTGCTGTCCCCGGAGAGTCTCCACTGATGGTAAGTTTATCACAGATCTGAGGAAGGGTACTGCTGTCCCTGGAGAGTCTCCACTGATGGTAAGTTTATCACAGATCTGAGAAAGGGTACTGCTGTCCCCGGAGTGTCCACTGATGTTAAGTTTATCACACAGATCTGAGGAAGGGTACTGCTGTCCCTGGAGAGTCTCCACTGATGGTAAGTTTAACACACAGATCTGAGGAAGGGTACTGCTGTCCCCGGAGTCTCCACTGATGGTAAGTTTAACACACAGATCTGAGGGAGGGTACTGCTGTCCCTAGAGTCTCCACTGATGGTAAGTTTAACACACAGATCTGAGGAAGGGTACTGCTGTCCCCGGAGAGTCTCCAATGATGGTAAGTTTATCACAGATCTGAGAAAGGGTACTGCTGTCCCCGGAGTCTCCACTGATGGTAAGTTTATCACAGATCTGAGGAAGGATACTGCTGTCCTTGGAGAGTCTCCACTGGTAAATTTATCACAGACCACTTTGCTTCTTCTTGAAAGTAAATCTTATTTTACTATAGCTTGTTAAAATCTTCATCTTTTATTACTGTCAGCCTTTTTAGAAAATGACCACTCTTAGTTTCTGATTATTTTTTGTCAGCTTTGGACAGTGATTGAATGTTGCTGTTTGTGACAGGTGTATGTCCAGGTGACGCCCGACCAGAACTGATGGATGGGGTGGTAAGGACGTGTCGCGACAATGAAGGGTGTATGGGAGGATACAGCTGTCAAAATGGCCACTGTTGTCCTGCCAGGATCTTTACAGGTAATTCCAATACCCTCTTCTCATGATTATATTCCTCTGGCGCAATATACTAGTTCTGATTCAATAAAAAACGATATAACTGGAAAAGAAATTTGGATTGATAGAAATCCACAGACATACAGAATAACAGAGACAAATAGAAATCCTGAAACTGTTAAAGATATAGAGATGGATGAAAATACAGAAACTGATAGAACTACACAAACATATAGAAATACAGAAATACACAAACACATAAAAATACCACCAACATTTACACAGACAGTAATACACAGATTGAGAGAAGTACACAAGACAGCTTACCAGAAAACTGTTTAACTTTGTAATTTCTGTAATAACTCACATCATCTTACATGCAATGGTTCATTGTTAGATTCAGGTCCCAGAGCTGCCTTTCTCAGCGGTCATACATAAGTCACTGTACTCACGTTTTCTAGGTACCCACTTTTGTTGTTTCTTAATCATCATATATATATTTATATTTTGTCAAAACAAACCTCTGATGTAAGATGGAGGTAATGGACACTTTAAAGTGTAGTTGCTATAACTGTAAGGGCAGTAACAGAGCTTTCAATGTACCCAGAAACGGATATTTGGGATGATTAATTACAACACATCAGTGTGGTCGAATGCAGTTATTAGTCTCATTGTTGTTGAAGTTGAAGTATGACTCTGTTCTAAAAATTCTCAATTTGCAGAATTTATACATATCTTCAAAACAGTTCATTTCACAATAAATAATTCTGAATTCTGAGTTTCCATTGTTTATATTCAGGTGTTTGTGCCAACGGAGGAAATGCATCCATGTATGATGGTAAACTGGTGATGTGTTCGTTGGAGAATCCATGTAACCAATCAGGATATACATGTAATAGAGCTGGTTACTGTTGTCCAACCAGAGTGTACCAAGGTAAGAGACACAGATTTTGTTAATCGACAATGATGATGTTATATATATCCACAACAGGCCTTCACTTCTTAGCTATGGATTATGTACTGTAGCTAATATCATGTCACTTTTACCAGTACAGAAGGCTGCTCAACATTTTAAATTTGACCTTGACCTTTTGTGACTACAGTATAAGAACTGCCAACAATAGGTCACTATAGACAACTCAACACAGCCTCACTAGACATTCAAACAGCAGGTTATTACACACAAATTATTGCCCTTTCACGATTTTCATAACAGAGTTGGGCATTAACAAGCTTTCAGCTTACAATTTTTAGGTTTATTTGATAATGAAGCTGATCAGTAGAGGAATACTGTTAATGTTGACTGTTTTGGTACAGACTATTGTCCTAATGGTGGGAAGCCAGCATACCATGATGGTCGTCCCCAAACCTGTCATGCTAACAAACCATGTAATGGAGGGCTGTACAACTGTGATGGTGGCTACTGTTGTCCTCAGAGTGTTGTCTTTAATGGTGAGTAAAGGTGACAAAAAGAGTGCTATTGTCCTTAAACCTTGGAAATGAAAATCATGCTAACAATTTTAGTTTAACATTGCACAACGAGTAGCCCACTTTTAATAAGTAATAATGCTAGATGAGTTTTGCCAACCCAACTCAGACCACAGATGCTGAATTCAAAAGCATGGCATATAAAAACATGTTTCTGATAGCGAATGTTACCATGGTAATCAATTTTTAATCATGTTTTATTAGCTCACCTAACCTGGATGAAGGGCCAAGTGAGCGTTTGCAATCCATTGCTATCCATCATCTGTCAATAAACTTTTTTTTTTTAACTTTTTAACCTCTTCTTCTCAAGAAGAACAAGCACAATTACAACCAAATTTAATAGGAAATTTCATAGGGAATGATGATTCAGATTTTCAAGGGAAAAGGAGCTTGCCCCATTTAGGTCTTCGAAAGGGACAAACAAAGGGTAAAATTTGAGGTGGTTACCCAACCAGCTGTCAGATGATTTTGATATTTATTTATGTAGCACCCTTTGTTAATGTACTATAACATCAGTGTACAAACAGGGCCTCTAGGGGGCACACTGCAATACATTGTTCAGTACCTCGATGTGTTATTTTGCAAGTAGCTTGCTGGCATAGAGTATTAAAATACTTTTAGAAAAGAAATGCCATTGACCTTCATTCAAGGTCACAGGGGACAATAACTTTCCAATAGTTTCTTCTGAACAAGGAAAACCCCTAAAGTCATTATATATAATCTGTAGCTTACTAATGTAACAGAAAAGAGAATAGTGTGCTTCCACCAGGGATCGAACCCTGTCCTAGTCAGACGCTCTACCACTGAGCTAAAGGGAAATTTACTCTAGTTCGAAACTAGAAGGCTACCTTAATCCTATGTACAACTGAACCCTGCCACACTTGCATTGAGCACTACAACTAATGTGAAAAGAAAGTACCTTGATTGGTATTCAAGGTCACAGGGGTCAAATACGATAAAACACTAAACTGTATTTTCTGAGACACCATGAGGCCTAGAGTCATGATATATTGCCAGTTGTTTACCGAAGTTTGTCTATTGGCTAATAAGGGGAGACACATGTTTTTGTTCACAAAAACAAAATTCTAGTTGATTTAGACTCATTCATGTTTACTTTTTCATTTTGAGCATTACATTTGAGTAGGACTGCATAGCCTATCTACCACTTGAACAGAATTTTCATAACACTTACTTTTGGTGGAACAACGACATGTACAGATTTGTATAAGAAATGGTGTTAGGTAAATCACTAAATTGTAACAATGTGTTACCTAGTTTTGTTGTGTTATCATTAGGTCCATGTCCTGATGGAGGGATGGCAGCACAGATGGATGGCCGAGATAAACAGTGTGATAGTAATGTAGACTGTGGGAGAGGAAGCTACAGGTGTACCAACAACTATTGTTGTCCAATTCCTGTACGATCTGGGATGTGTCCATTTAATGGAATCCCGGAGATGATGGAGACAGGAGAACCTCGTATGTGTAACACGACCTCTCCCTGTATGTTAAGGTCAAACCAATGTGAGGAAGGGTACTGCTGTCCCCGGAGAGTCTCCACTGATGGTAAGTTTATCACACAGATCTGAGGAAGGGTTGGTTCTAACTGATGGTAAGTTTATCACACAAATGTCGTGGGAACTTACCATTCAGTGTTGATGATCATTTCAGTTGTAAGCTTTATAAATTGTTTGAATGCTTTTGCTGTTTGTGACAGGTGTATGTCCAGGTGATGCCAGGCCAGAACTGATGGATGGAGTGGTAAGGAGTTGTCTCAAGACCAACAGGT
Organism: Mizuhopecten yessoensis; assembly: GCF_002113885.1. NCBI lineage: Eukaryota > Metazoa > Mollusca > Bivalvia > Pectinida > Pectinidae > Mizuhopecten > Mizuhopecten yessoensis. The sequence continues at coordinate 202,525 of NW_018406312.1, forward strand.
GTGGAGGAGGTTACAGCTGTCAAAATGGCCACTGTTGTCCCGCCAGGGTCTTTACAGGTAAATCTCATGTTTATGTTCCTCTGATGCAAAATATGAGTTCTGCTTCAATAAGAAAATTAAATGTAGGAATAGAAAAACATAGATACAGAAATGTATGTTAAACTCAGCTTCCATTGTTCATTTCCAGGTGTTTGTGCCAACGGTGGAAATGCATCCATGTATGATGGTAAACTGGTCATGTGTTCGTTGGAGAATCCATGTAACCAATCAGGATATACATGTAATAGAGCTGGTTACTGTTGTCCAACCAGAGTGTACCAAGGTAAGAGACACAGGTTTTGTTAATCAACAACCTTACATTGTTGTTACTTTAAGAGTTAAATATGGGCTATACTTTATATCAGATGGTAAAGTTTTATATTGAGGATATAAGTTCCCCACCTTGGCCTCTGATTGGCTGTAGAGACAATTATGGATATTTGCAAATTGGCTCTGTTAACAGCTTGTGACACTGATGGGGATATACTTTACAGAAAATAATTGAGTTAAGCTACTTTTCTTTTTGGGGGGGGAGCATTATTGATACCTTGACAGGAGTGTAACAAAATGTATATGATTGACCAATTAGTTTTACTTGTACCATTTTGCTGTAAAACATTCTTGAGCCAGGAAATAGAATGTTATGTAATGGAATAGAGTTTCCCCATTGGAAATGAGAGGCAGAGCCCAAAAAAAATATGTCAACAATGAACACTGTTATGATGACTGTTTTGGTACAGACTATTGTCCTAATGGTGGGAAGCCAGCATACCATGATGGTCGTCCCCAAACCTGTCATGCTAACAAACCATGTAATGGAGGGCTGTACAACTGTGATGGTGGCTACTGTTGTCCTCAGAGTGTTGTCTTTAATGGTGAGTAAAGGTGACAAAAAATTGAAATCATAGAAATGAAAATCATACAAAAATAATAAATGTGCAGCCTACTTTTAATAGGTGATATTACTGGATGGATTTTACAAACCAAACTCAGATCATAGAGACTCCAAAAGCAGTTCATATCAAATCATGTTTCTGATGCTGAATGTAACCTTCATCAACATTCAGGCTTTATTGTGAATCTCAACAGATCATGTGGTATGGCAATGTCCCTCATTATAAATCGTAACAGATCATGTGGTATGGCAATGTCCCTCATTATAAATCTCAACAGATCATGTGGTATGGCAATGTCCCTCATTATGAATCTTAGCAGAGCATGTGGTATGGCAATATCCCTCATTATAAATCTTAACAGATCATGTGGTATGGCAATGTCCCTCATTATAAATCTCCACAGAACATGTGGTATGGCAATGTCCATCATTATAAATCTTAACAGATCATGTGGTATGGCAATGTCCATCATTATAAATCTTAACAGATCATGTGGTATGGCAATGTCCATCATTATAAATCTTAACAGATCATGTGGTATGGCAATGTCCATCATTATAAATCGTAACAGATCATGTGGTATGGCAATGTCCATCATTATAAATCTTAACAGATCATGTGGTATGGCAATGTCCATCATTATAAATCGTAACAGATCATGTGGTATGGCAATGTCCATCATTATAAATCGTAACAGATCATGTGGTATGGCAATGTCCATCATTATAAATCTTAACAGATCATGTGGTATGGCAATGTCCATCATTATAAATCTTAACAGATCATGTGGTATGGCAATGTCCATCATTATAAATCGTAACAGATCATGTGGTATGGCAATGTCCATCATTATAAATCGTAACAGATCATGTGGTATGGCAATGTCCATCATTATAAATCTTAACAGATCATGTGGTATGGCAATGTCCATCATTATAAATCTTAACAGATCATGTGGTATGGCAATGTCCATCATTATAAATCGTAACAGATCATGTGGTATGGCAATGTCCATCATTATAAATCGTAACAGATCATGTGGTATGGCAATGTCCATCATTATAAATCGTAACAGATCATGTGGTATGGCAATGTCCCTCATTATAAATCTTAACAGATCATGTGGTATGGCAATGTCCCTCATTATAAATCTTAACAGATCATGTGGTATGGCAATGTCCCTCATTATAAATCTTAACAGATCATGTGGTATGGCAATGTCCCTCATTATAAATCTTAACAGATCATGTGGTATGGCAATGTCCCTCATTATAAATCTTAACAGATCATGTGGTATGGCAATGTCCCTCATTATAAATCTTAACAGATCATGTGGTATGGCAATGTCCCTCATTATAAATCTTAACAGATCATGTGGTATGGCAATGTCCCTCATTATAAATCTTAACAGATCATGTGGTATGGCAATGTCCCTCATTATAAATCTTAACAGATCATGTGGTATGGCAATGTCCCTCATTATAAATCTCCACAGAACATGTGGTATGGCAATGTCCCTCATTATAAATCTTAACAGATCATGTGGTATGGCAATGTCCCTCATTATAAATCTCAACAGATCATGTGGTATGGCAATGTCCCTCATTATAAATCTTAACAGATCATGTGGTATGGCAATGTCCCTCATTATAAATCGTAACAGATCATGTGGTATGGCAATGTCCCTCATTATAAATCTTAACAGATCATGTGGTATGGCAATGTCCCTCATTATAAATCTCCACAGATCATGTGGTATGGCAATGTCCCTCATTATAAATCTTAACAGATCATGTGGTATGGCAATGTCCCTCATTATAAATCTTAACAGATCATGTGGTATGGCAATGTCCCTCATTATAAATCTTAACAGATCATGTGGTATGGCAATGTCCCTCATTATAAATCTTAACAGATCATGTGGTATGGCAATGTCCCTCATTATAAATCTTAACAGATCATGTGGTATGGCAATGTCCCTCATTATAAATCTTAACAGATCATGTGGTATGGCAATGTCCCTCATTATAAATCTTAACAGATCATGTGGTATGGCAATGTCCCTCATTATAAATCTTAACAGATCATGTGGTATGGCAATGTCCCTCATTATAAATCTTAACAGATCATGTGGTATGGCAATGTCCCTCATTATAAATCTTAACAGATCATGTGGTATGGCAATGTCCCTCATTATAAATCTTAACAGATCATGTGGTATGGCAATGTCCCTCATTATAAATCTTAACAGATCATGTGGTATGGCAATGTCCCTCATTATAAATCTTAACAGATCATGTGGTATGGCAATGTCCCTCATTATAAATCTTAACAGATCATGTGGTATGGCAATGTCCCTCATTATAAATCTTAACAGATCATGTGGTATGGCAATGTCCCTCATTATAAATCTTAACAGATCATGTGGTATGGCAATGTCCCTCATTATAAATCTTAACAGATCATGTGGTATGGCAATGTCCCTCATTATAAATCTTAACAGATCATGTGGTATGGCAATGTCCCTCATTATAAATCTTAACAGATCATGTGGTATGGCAATGTCCCTCATTATAAATCTTAACAGATCATGTGGTATGGCAATGTCCCTCATTATAAATCTTAACAGATCATGTGGTATGGCAATGTCCCTCATTATAAATCTTAACAGATCATGTGGTATGGCAATGTCCCTCATTATAAATCTTAACAGATCATGTGGTATGGCAATGTCCCTCATTATAAATCTTAACAGATCATGTGGTATGGCAATGTCCCTCATTATAAATCTTAACAGATCATGTGGTATGGCAATGTCCCTCATTATAAATCTTAACAGATCATGTGGTATGGCAATGTCCCTCATTATAAATCTCAACAGATCATGTGGTATGGCAATGTCCCTCATTATAAATCTCCACAGATCATGTGGTATGGCAATGTCCCTCATAATAAATCTTAACAGATCATGTGGTATGGCAATGTCCCTCATTATTAATCTCCACAGAACATGTGGTATGGCAATGTCCATCATTATAAATCGTAACAGATCATGTGGTATGGTATGGCAAGTCTGTCTGATAAATGTTTATGCTGACAACTTCTTTCTCAGTTTCCATTGTAAGGGCTACTCACGATCTTGTGTAGCTTTGTATGTATATATACCAGGCCTATTGATCTAAGAGTTATTGCCATTGTGTAATATTACAAAATTATCTGAGCAACTAGTTCCTTAAATTCAACCTAATTTCCTTCAAAGTGTCAAATGTTAAAAATAAACCATCATTTTTATTTTCACATTTGTATTAGCTATTGATACCATAATTATAAAAAGATTTATTGCCCCTTGTGTACTTCGAGCGTATGAAAAATAAAGCAATATGATTTATACAGAGTATATACCCTGGTTTAACTGTTGTGTCATTCTCAGGTCCATGTCCCAATGGAGGAATGGCAGCACAGATGGATGGCCGAGATAAACAGTGTGATAGTAATGTAGACTGTGGGAGAGGAAGCTACAGGTGTACCAACAACTATTGTTGTCCAATTCCTGTACGATCTGGGGTGTGTCCATTTGATGGAATCCCAGAGATGATGGAGACAGGAGAACCTCGTATGTGTAACATGACCTCTCCCTGTATGTCAAGGTCACACCAATGTGAGGAAGGGTACTGCTGTCCCCGGAGAGTCTCCACTGATGGTAAGTTTATCACACAGATCTGAGGAAGGGTTGGTTCTAACTGATGGTAAGTTTATCACACAAATGTCGTGGGAACTTACCATTCAGTGTTGATGATCATTTCAGTTGTAAGCTTTATAAATTGTTTGAATGCTTTTGCTGTTTGTGACAGGTGTATGTCCAGGTGACGCCCTACCAGGGTAAATCTCATGTTTATGTTCCTCTGATGCAAAATATGAGTTCTGCTTCAAAAAGAAAATTAAATGTACGAATAGAAAAACATAGATACAGAAATGTATGTTAAACTCAGCTTCCATTGTTCATTTCCAGGTGTTTGTGCCAACGGTGGAAATGCATCCATGTATGATGGTAAACTGGTCATGTGTTCGTTGGAGAATACATGTAACCAATCAGGATATACATGTAATAGAGCTGGTTACTGTTGTCCAACCAGAGTGTACCAAGGTAAGAAGCACAGGTTTTGTTAATCAACAACCTTACATTGTTGTTACTTTAAGAGTTAAATATGGGCTATACTTTATATCAGATGGTAAAGTTTTATATTGAGGATATAAGTTCCCCACCTTGGCCTCTGATTTGCTGTAGAGACAATTAAGGATATTTGCAAATTGGCTCTGTTAACAGTTTTTGACTCTGATGGGGATATACTTTACAGAAAATAATTGAGTTAAGCTACATTTTTTGGGGGGTGAGGGAGGGGGGGGGGGCATTATTGATACTTTGACAGGAGTGTAACAAAATGTATATGATTGACCAATTAATTTTACTTGTACCATTTTGCTGTAAAACATTCTTGAGCCAGGAAATAGAATGTTATGTAATGGAATAGAGTTTCCCCATTGGAAATGAAAGGCAGAGCCCAAAAATAAAAAATTGTCCACAATGATCACTGTTATGATGACTGTTTTGGTACAGACTATTGTCCTAATGGTGGGAAGCCAGCATACACTGATGGTCGTCCCCAAACCTGTCATGCTAACAAACCATGTAATGGAGGGCTGTACAACTGTGATGGTGGCTACTGTTGTCCTCAGAGTGTTGTCTTTAATGGTGAGTAAAGGTGACAAAAACTTGAAATCATAGAAATGAAAATCATACAAAAAATAATAAATGTGCAGCCTACTTTTAATAGGTGATATTACTGGATGGATTTTACAAACCAAACTCAGATCATAGAGACTTCAAAAGTAGTTCATATCAAATCATGTTTCTGATGCTGAATGTAACCTTCATCAACATTCAGGCTTTATTGTGAATCTCAACAGATCATGTGGTATGGCAATGTCCCTCATTATAAATCTCAACAGATCATGTGGTATGGCAATGTCCCTCATTATAAATCTCAACAGATCATGTGGTATGGCAATGTCCCTCATTATAAATCTCAACAGATCATGTGGTATGGCAATGTCCCTCATTATAAATCTCAACAGATCATGTGGTATGGCAATGTCCCTCATTATAAATCTCAACAGATCATGTGGTATGGCAATGTCCCTCATTATAAATCGTAACAGATCATATGGTATGGCAATGTCCCTCATTTTAAATCTTGGCAAATCATGTGGTGTGGCAATGTCTGTCATTATAAATCTTAACAGATCATGTGGTATGGCAATGTCTGTCATTATAAATCTAAACAGAACATATTATGGTATGGCAAGTCCGTCTGTTATAATTTTATGCTGGCAACATCTATTTCAGTTTCCATCGAAAGGGCTTCTCACAGTCTTTTGTGGCTTTGTAGGTATACCAGGCCTATTGATCTAACAGTTATTGCCATGGTGTAATATTACAAACTTGCCTGAGAAACTAGTTCATTAAATTTCATCTAATTTCCCTGAAACTGTCAAATTTAAAAAGAAACATCATTTTCATTTTCTTATTTGCATTAGGCATATAGATAGCATAATTATAAAAAGATTTATAGCCCTTTTGAGCTAATAAATAATAAACTATATAATTTGTACAGATTGTAGGCTGGTTTTACTGTTGTATCATTATTAGGTTCGTGTCCTGATGGAGGAATGGCAGCACAGATGGATGGCCGAGATAAACAGTGTGATAGTAATGTAGACTGTGGGAGAGGAAGCTACAGGTGTACCAACAACTATTGTTGTCCAATTCCTGTGGGATCTGGGATGTGTCCATTTAATGGAATGCCGGACATGATGGAAACAAGAGAACCGCATATGTGTAACATGACCTCTCCCTGTATGTCAAGGTCACACCAATGTGAGGAAGGATACTGCTGTCCCCAGAGAGTCTCCACTGATGGTAAGTTTATCACAGATTTGAGAAAGGGTAATGCTGTCCCCGCAGAGTCTCCACTGATGGTAAGTTTATCACACAGATGTGGAGGAAACTGACCACTCAATGTTGATGATCTATTCAGTTTTAAACTTTATACGGTGATGGAATGCTTTTGCTGTTTGTGACAGGTGTATGTCCAGGTGACGCCCTACCAGAACTGATGGATGGAGTGGTAAGGAGTTGTCTCAAGACCAACAGGTGTGGGGGAGGATACAACTGTCAAAATGGCCACTGTTGTCCTGCCAGGGTCTTTACAGGTAAATCTCATGTTTATGTTCCTCTGATGCAAAATATGAGTTCTGCTTTAATTAAAAAAACTTAATACAGCAATAGAAATACACAGATACAGAAACAGGTAGAAAATGCAGACAAATATAACTACTAGAAAATGGTTAGATTTTGTTATAGCTCTGATAATTCATATCACTCGTTTTGATTCAAATTTAGATTTGGGACCCGAAGCTATTGTTGTCTGTTTTTCTATTCCAATGTCAGTATTCATTGCAAGGTACTTTTCCTAATTCAACATTTTTTTTTTATCTGTCATCTGAACATGATTTGTAGGATGGAAATATTGGATATTTTGAGTTTGCAGTTCCTATAAATGATCCTTGAATATTTTACTTCTGGAATTATGCATGCAGACAATAAATAAAGTGATACAAAACATCTTAGACTTAATTGTTATGATTTGGGGTAATTGAGAAGGTGACAAACATTGTTACCATCTATACCTTATATGGCTATTCAGTGTGGTTTCATATAGTTTGTATCTCCCCATAAACATATATATACCCCTTTTGCTTTTTTATACACCCGTCAAAAGTTTTGACGGGACATGTTATGGTATAGTGAGCATCAATCCGTCCACACTTTGGTTTCTGCAAGATAACTTCCTTAAATATCGCTCAATTTTGATGAAACCTGCGAAGCATTTACATTATACCAAGGCTGGGGCTAAGTTTAAAGCTGAGCAAAATCTGTTCATGATATTAAACATTAGCATACTGTGCTCTTATTGGTTGACAGTTCTGCACAATAAGTTTGTCAAATATGACTGGATTGTGATCAATTTTTTGTCAATATTTATATTATACAATGACAAAGGCTAAGCTAAAAGGCTAATCTTAAAGGTGAGCACAACCTGCATATTATTTGTTAGCATTCTGGTATCTGATTGGTCGACGTTTTCCGCACAATAACTAAGCCAAATATGGCAGTATTCTAAAGAGACGTGGTCAATATTTACACTTTGTCAAATCTGCCAATATTTAATGAACAATAGAAATATCTTTTATTTTAATGGTGTGACATGAATTGATTTTTAGCAGAAAGGGGTAATTTCAATTTCTGTTTTTATGGTTTGAAAGACATACAAAAGGGGAGAGTTCCTATGTAAATAAATTGTTCAAAGGTCATAGAGGATATCAAAAATATATCTTCTTTCAGCTTAAGTTGGTCAAGTACAGTACATTTCCTTTTTTACCACATTTCAGAAATAGTTCTCAAGTTCAATGAGTATAATGTATACAGTAAAAATATTGTTTCTTCTCACATTTCCATATTATCATACATTTATATACAAAATGCATCAGAAGGATTTTAAGTTTGTAAGATTGGCATCGGACAGGGGTATGTTGTTCTGCCCTGCAGTGTTCTTGTTCAGATAAGAAATTATAGCTTGAAAAGTCAGCTCTTTCCACACTTTTAGCTAGATTCTCTTCAAAATTTGTACACAGTATCATTGTGATAAAAACAATGAGCACCTCCCTTTTTCATACAGTTTTCTCCCCTTTTCAGGGAGTTATATCCCTGTTACTAGCTTTTATTTTGGTCAAAATATGGTGGATAGCTATCTGTCAGAATGCCATCCTAACATTTTCCTTTCTCATTTAATTCATTATATTACATGGGTTTCATATAACACATATCAACTTGCTGCTCAGTACACTCTTGTTAAAGTCAAGTAGATTTTTAAATGTGCCCCGCAAAGTCAGTTTACACAACTTAAGGATAACTCCAACATATTTGAACTATGCATCAGGTACTGTTGTGTATAAAAACTCAGCTTCCATTGTTCATTTCCAGGTGTTTGTGCCAACGGAGGAAATGCATCCATGTATGATGGTAAACTGGTCATGTGTTCGATGGAGAATCCCTGTAACCAATCAGGATATACATGTAATAGAGCTGGTTACTGTTGTCCAACCAGAGTGTACCAAAGTAAGACACACAGATTTGTTTTACTATAAGAGAGAGATACATATGGGGTATACTTTTACATCAGATGACCAACTTTTATATTCAGGATTTAAGTTCACCACCTTGGCCTCTGATTGGCTGAGACAAATATGGATAACTTGAGTTTCAATTTGACTCTGTTTGTGGTTTGTGACGCTGATACATGGGGATATACTTTACAGGAAATAACTGAGTTGTTTTGATACAAGTTTTGTTTGGGTTGACTTTATTGATACTTTGTCAGGAGTGCAACAACTTATATATAATTGACCAATTGATTATAGTTGAACTGTATTTTCTTGAGCAAGGAAATAGAATGTTATGTAAAGGAATAGAGTTTCCCAATTGTTAATGAGAGGCAGAGCCCAAAAAGGGGATTCTTTTTGATTTTTTTGCATGACAATAAAAAGAATGAATTCCACTGTTATGTTGACTGTTTTGGTACAGACTATTGTCCTAATGGTGGGAAGCCAGCATACCATGATGGTCGTCCCCAAACCTGTCATGCTAACAAACCATGTGATGGAGGGCTGTACAACTGTGATGGTGGCTACTGCTGTCCTCAGAGTGTTGTCTTTAATGGTGAGTAAAGGTGACAAAAACTTGAAATCATAGAAATGAAAATCATACAAAAAATCATAAAATGTGCAGCCTACTTTTGATAAGTAATACTGCTGGATGGATTTTACAAACCAAACTCAAAAGCAGTTCATATCAAATCATGTTTCTGATGCTGAGTGTTACCTTTCTTCGTCATCATTCAGGTTTTATTGTGAATCTCAACAGATCGTGTGGCATGGCAATGTCCGTCATTATAAATCTTAACAGAACATACATTATGGTATTGCCATTGGGTTACATTACAAACTTATCTGTGCAACTAGTTCCTTAAATTCCATCTTAATTCCTTGAAGCTGTCAAATGTTAAAAATAAACCATAATTTTCATTTTAGCATGTGTAGTAGGCTTATAGATACAATAACTATTATTCTATTATGGCTTTTTCCCGAAGGGAACTGCTCCTTATAGTGTTGTCTGGGGCACTATACCTCCCCAGACTACACTATAAGAGAACTGTTCCCGAGGGAAAGGGTCTAATAGATTTAGTACATCACATGACTGTCATTTAACAATAAAAAGACAAACATGAGGAACTTCATTGATAACATATTTGATAATTAGCAACAGCTGGAAATTTGAACGTAACATTTGAAGTTTTGATTCATGAATTGTTGTTAATTGTAACGGTACAATTACTAAAATTGAAAGAAGGTGTACAAACAATGGAATGTCGAAATCTCTGCAACATGATGGTTCTTGTAAATGCCGCCGCAAACCTTGCCTGATGGCAATAACATAACTTTTTGAGTAGATCTCTCCTTTTTTGTTGCGTATATTGACATAGAAATCTGCCAAAACACCGTTCAATTCACTGGATTGAATCACCGCTAGGTCACATACGGTTCCCCTTTCCAGTAGGAAGTCTTTAAGGACTGCGACGGCAAATTGTGTTGCCTGCTTCGTCTTAATGCATTGCTGAGCCTCTGCAAACAATCAACAAGCCCGGTCCCGAATCTTAAAGCCGTTTTGGCAGACGACAACAATGAAGTGAAAGTAGAATATGTACAGCGCTGCCTTGGAAGAAGGGGCTAAACTCTAAGCGTCATGCTATTTTCCCCGTAGTCTCAGTGGTCCAAAAAAAAGGTATAGTGCCCGTCTCCTGGTATAGTTCACGCCGTCAAGGGCGGATGCTAACTATACTAAATAGAACAAGGGTAGTTATCCAATAGGTTTCCTAGAAATTATCATGTGATGTACTCAACACAGATATATAGCCCCTTGTGTACTTTGAGCTGATGAAATATTAAGCAATATGATTTGTAAAGAGTGTTACCTTGTTTTACTGTTGTGTCATTCTCAGGTCCATGTCCTAATGGAGGGATGGCAGCACAGATGGATGGCCGAGATAAACAGTGTGATAGTAATGTAGACTGTGGGAGAGGAAGCTACAGGTGTACCAACAACTATTGTTGTCCAATTCCTGTACAATCTGGGATGTGTCCATTTGATGGAATCCCCGAGGTGATGGAGACAGGAGAACCTCGTATGTGTAACATGACCTCTCCCTGTATGTCAAGGTCACACAAATGTGAGGAAGGGTACTGCTGTCCCCGGAGAGTCTCCACTGATGGTAAGTTTATCACAGATCTGAGGAAGGATAGATTCTTCACTGGTGGTAAATTAATCACAAAGATGTGGAGGAAACTGCCTACTCAGTGTTGATGATGAATTCAGTTGTAAGCTTCATAAATTGATTGAATGCTTTTGCTGTTTGTGACAGGTGTATGTCCAGGTGATGCCCGACCAGAACTGATGGATGGGGTGGTAAGGAGTTGTCTCAAGACCAACAGGTGTGGGGGAGGATACAGCTGTCAAAATGGCCACTGTTGTCCTGCCAGGGTCTTTACAGGTAAATTTCATGTTTATGTTCCTTTGGTGCAAAACATGAGTTCTGCTTCAATAAGGAACTAAATACAGTTGTAATAAGAGATAGAATAGTGTGCTTCCACCGGGGATCAAACCCGCGACCCCTAGGTTCCTAGTAAGTACTATATGGATCTTTCTATATGTAGGTTCCCCTTGGTCCCTATTTGTGCATATATAGTCCCTTAAACGGAGTGAGGGGACATATTGTGTTTACTCCGTTTATTATTATCATGAAGTCCCCCAAATGAAGTGAGGGACTTACTGGTTTTACTCTGTTTCTTCTTATTAAGTCCCCCAAACAAATTTATTTAGGAATTGTCTCGAAAATAACAGGACTCCGTTCCGAGAAATTCATGTGCCAGGACTCCAACCTATGCAATGTGAAAATATAAACTTCCGGCCTCGGACATGCACACTGTATTACCAAAGAACAAAATGTTGTCATAAATAAATATATGAACAAGACTGACTGACAATGACAAACTACACGACTAAATGACGACTGACCAGGTAATCCTTCTAGATACCACTCAAGTGTGATATATATAAATGTCTAATTACTGCGGTTCTCATTGACAACTATTATAAAGGATGTAATTATTGGAAACTAAGATGCTAGACGCGCGTCTAAAACTGCCATGCTGTCAGTAGTTCTAATGTCCGATTTAACAAAACAAGCCAAAGATGCTGGGGAACACAATAACCATTAAAGATGGTCCTGAGTATAAACAACGTTAACATAGTGGCGTTACAATAACTTCACTATATTATAATTTGCATCAGGTTCTGCCGTATGTAATACTCAGCTTCCATTGTTCATTTCTAGGTGTTTGTGCCAACGGAGGAAATGCATCCATGTATGATGGTCAACTGGTGATGTGTTCGTTGGAGAATCCCTGTAACCAATCAGGATATACATGTAATAGAGCTGGTTACTGTTGTCCAACCAGAGTGTACCAAGGTAAGACACACAGGTTTATTTAATCAACAAATCAACAATGTTGTTACTTTAAGAGAGAGATACATATGGGCTATACTTTACATCAGATGGTAAAGTTTTATATTGAGGATTGAAATTCACCATGTTGGCCTCTGACTGATATTGCTTTAGTTGCATTTTGACTTTGTTGATAGATTGTGACAGTTATACATGGGGTATACGTAACAGGAAGTGACTGAGTTTAAATTTTAGGATTCACAATGGCTGATATGCCCTTTGAGTTGTTATACTACAGTTTTTTTGGGACTGACTTTATTGATACTTTGTCAAATTAAGAATAATTGACAAAATGCTTATATTTTAACTTCATTTACTTTGAAGCATTCTTGGGACCAGGAAATCTAATGTAAAGGATTAGAGTTGTCCCCATGGGTACTGAGAGACAGAGCCCAAAATGGGGATTTTTTTTGTATTTTTCACATCAATGAATGTTTTTTTCCTCAAGCAACACTGTTAATGTTGACTGTTTTGGTACAGACTATTGTCCTAATGGTGGGAAGCCAGCATACCATGATGGTCGTCCCCAAACCTGTCATGCTAACAAACCATGTAATGGAGGGCTGTACAACTGTGATGGTGGCTACTGTTGTCCTCAGAGTGTTGTCTTTTATGGTGAGTAAAGTTTGACAAAAAGAGTGCTATTACGCTTAAACCTTGGAAATGAAATACATAATCTTATGAAATGTGTAGCCTACTTTTATTAAGTACAATTGCACGATAGATTTTACAAACCAAACTAGACCATAGTTCATGTCAAAGCATGGTTCTGATGCTGAATGTAACCCTCCTCATTAACATTAGTTTTTGGGGGAAATCTTAACAGAACATATTATGGTATGGCAAGTCTGTCTGCTAAATTTTTATGCTGACAACTTCTATTTCAGTTTCCATTGTAAGGGCTACTCACGGTCTTGTGTAGCTTTGCATGTATACCAGGCCTATCAATCTTAGAGATACTGTCATTGTGTAATATTACTAACTTGTTGGAGCAACTAGTTCATTAAACTCCATCTAATTTCCCTGAAACTGTCAAATGTTAAAAACAAACCATCATTTTCATTTTCACATTTGTATTAGCTATTGATACCATAATAAGAAATTGATTTATTGCCCCTTGTGTACTTTGAGCGCATGAAAAAATAAAGCAATATATTTAAACTGAGTATATAGCCTGGTTTAACTGTTGTGTCATTCTCAGGTCCATGTCCCAATGGAGGAATGGCAGCACAGATGGATGGCCGAGATAAACAGTGTGATAGTAATGTAGACTGTGGGAGAGGAAGCTACAGGTGTACCAACAACTATTGTTGTCCAATTCCTGTACGATCTGGGATGTGTCCATTTGATGGAATCCCCGAGATGATGGAGACAGGAGAACCTCGTATGTGTAACACGACCTCTCCCTGTATGTCAAGGTCACACCAATGTGAGGAAGGGTACTGCTGTCCCCGGAGAGTCTCCACTGATGGTAAGTTTATCACA
>NW_018406312.1:217470-308134 GCF_002113885.1 Mizuhopecten yessoensis
TGAGGAAGGGTACTGCTGTCCCCGGAGAGTCTCCACTGATGGTAAGTTTATCACAGATGTGAGGAAGGGTACTGCTGTCCCCGGAGAGTCTCCACTGATGGTAAGTTTATCACACAGATGTGAGGAAGGGTACTGCTGTCCCCGGAGAGTCTCCACTGATGGTAAGTTCACCACAGAGATCTGAGGAAGGGTACTGCTGTCCTTGGTAAATACCAGATAAGCGATTCAGTTGCATTGGGCCTCTTATATAATTGAGTTTGTCAAATTTGGACATTGATGGAATTCTTTTGCTGTTTGTGACAGGTGTATGTCCAGGTGATGCCCGACCAGAACTGATGGATGGAGTGGTAAGGAGATGTCTCAAGACCAACAGGTGTGGCGGAGGATACAACTGTCAAAATGGCCACTGTTGTCCTGCCAGGGTCTTTACAGGTAAATCTCAAGTTTATGTTCTTCTGATGCAAAATATGAGTTTTGATTTCATAGGAAATCTTACACTGATGTAGAAATACAGAGATAGATAGAAATGCAAAAAAATAGAAATCCAGAAACTATTGAAAATATAGAAATAAATACAGAAACAGATAAAAAAGCAGAGACAGAAATACCAGAAAACTGTCAAATTTTGTTATAAATTTGATAATTGACATCACCCAATAACATTCCTAGTAAGAATATGGATTCAATCCTATCTTTCTCATTGTTCATCTATTCTAACGTTACTGCGCTCATTTTTGCCAGGTACCCACATTTGTTGTTTCTTAATCAACATTTCTTTGTTCTGGTAAAAATGGTTTCTGTAATGTCAGATATTTAAATATTTACATCCATTATCGTGACTCTGACACCTTCAGTACAATCTATTGTATATAAAGTGCAGCGTCCTTGTCCATTCCCAGGTGTTTGTGCCAACGGTGGAAATGCATCCATGTATGATGGTAAACTGGTCATGTGTTCGTTGGAGAATCCATGTAACCAATCAGGATATACATGTAATAGAGCTGGTTACTGTTGTCCAACCAGAGTGTACCAAGGTAAGACACACAGGTTTTGTTTATCGACAATGATGATGTTATATGTATCAACAACAGTTACCAACATACCAGCACTACTTACCCTCAGTTATTTTACCATTTCTTTCTTTTTCTGTTGTCATGCTTCGTCCGTTTACATTTTACATGGAATTGAAATTCAATTTAAGTGATTTCATCGATAAATTGTAATGTTATTGACATCATCTTGACAAAGTGTTGTTATTTTTCAGGGTGATTCAGAAATCCAATATTGCCACCACAGGCTCCATTTTGAAAACCTTTTTCAGTTTTATAAACTCCAGTTCTGATTAGCGGATTCAAAGTATTCTTATTAGTGAAAGCTAATGGCTCTTAACTTTTTACAGACGTTCCTGAGAAAGACCCACTTAAGTGCTTTTACTTTTTAGGCTCATTCATCTTTCAAGATGGCCGCCCAGGGCTCTGACTTGACGAGATATTTTCAATTTCTTTTAAGAACTGTTATAGCTTATTGACTCTGATCTATCATTTTCTTGATTACTAAGATAGCTTAGTAATCTTGCCTCTGTCTGCTGTCCCAAATGGCCACCCAAAACAAAGATGTTAGCCAGCCAACCATATACTGAAAACTCCCAATTAATGTGGAGTAGGCATTTTCACTGGCAACTCCACATTATACAACCTTACTGTTTATAATAATTTCATATACACACAGTTTTTCTACAGCTACGTTTATGTAACATTACATACCCTTTGTGCCAAACATATTTAAAACCCTGCGACAAACTCCCATCAACTGCAACATTAAAAACATTCTCATTTGACCATTTATAGGCCCCTACAGGCCTCTTTATTTTTATCGAGAAAGGCAGATGAATATTTTTCTTAAAACATTTGCAATAGATAAATTAGACCAGTATTAACCTTTAAGAAAACCTTTTACATGTTATTGTCCTAATGGTGAAGATTAAAATTTTGAAGAAATGAAGCTGATCAGTAGAGGAACACTGTTATGTTGACTGTTTTGGTACAGACTATTGTCCTAATGGTGGGAAGCCAGCATACCATGATGGTCGTCCCCAAACCTGTCATGCTAACAAACCATGTAATGGAGGGCTGTACAACTGTGACGGTGGCTACTGTTGTCCTCAGAAAGTTGTCTTTAATGGTGAGTAAAGGCGATAATTGGATTTGATTTTAAAATGTAAGAAGAAACAATGATGTGTTACAGAAATGATGTTGTTACAGATACAATAAAGCCAGTTTACTGGTGATGAAAGGAATATAGAAAAAAAGAACAGGTGACCTCTTGTTATTTGATCTGTGCTATAATCATCTTATTCCTGACTAGGTTTCTGTCCCTATGGGGGTATTGCTGAGAAGATGGACAAGAAAGACCGCGTGTGTGACAGCAGTGTTACCAATGGTGGGTGTGGTCAAACCTTTAACTGTACGAACACAGTCTGCTGCCCACGTATTATCCAGGATCACAGTAAGTCTTCAACAAAACATCACTTGTTAATGTTCTCAAATTTATACAATTCATTAATTATTTGTTAACCTAAAAAACGTGATATTTCCCTCATCCGAGGGGAATCACCTTTTGAGGGTTAACAAGTATTAATGTTAAACTAAAATAGTCAATACATGTGTGACGCTATCAAAGATTGAAGGTAATATATTCCGTTAATCAGACATCTGGGTATTTCCATCTGCCTTTGTTTACTGCCCAACAATCAACACTTTTGCTTTCTTATTGGCCAAGATATGATTAACCCATGACATTTCCTGCAGTAATTTTAGTCACGGTAACCAGATTGTATTGTAATTTCTAACTTGGAGTTTGGAGCTGCACGTCAACATAGCTTTTTGTAAAAACTTTTGAACATTGTTTCAGCCATTTACAGCACTTATTTGAAATAGCTAGTGTGTCTTCCTTTTCATCCTCAGTACACAGTAATGTCCCTTCAGTACTTCCACAACATATTGTAATGTCATCTTATAAAACGTCCTTCCTTGTAACCTCACTATGTGATATCCAAACAGGAATATGAATATAAGAGATTTGAATAAAAACTGTTGTATTCCCATTTCCTCACTCCCTCTTCCCACCTTATGTATTCCCATTTCCTCACTCCCACTTTCCACTTTCTCTATTCCCATTTCCTCGCTCCCTCTTCCCACCTTATGTATTCCCATTTCCTCACTCTCTCTTCCCACTTTCTCTAAATTTTTCTACTCTTCTAAACTATCAGAAACAAAATTTTTTTATTTATTAGCATGGCTTTGTATTTCAGTGTCCTACTGTCCGTTCGGTGGAATGGTGGAGACGAAGGCTGGACAGCCCAGAACATGTATTGCGAGCCTCCAGGACCCTCAGTGTCAGCCAAAATCACACAGCTGTGTGGAGGGATACTGCTGCCCTAAGAAGGTCAACCTTCGAGGTCAGTTTCTTTATGTAATTCATACATACATTGGGGTTCTGTTTCCAAAGAATATGTCTACCTGTTAGTTCTGCATACCATAACTTTGATGTTGTTACACACGAAGAGATAAGTAACAGCCTAGTACCTGGGTTTCACCAGTACAGAATCGATTCTTAACAGGTAGATGTAAATGACCATCAAATTGATGATGTAAATCCCTTACATAGACACAATTAAACAAAGAACATATATCAGTAGGTCTTTTCACAATTCAAATCATTGCAAGTTCATCAAATGATTTACAGACTTTAGATCATGGAATTATATTTCAACAGACATAATCTATTTTCTTGCATATTTTATGGCGCATGGATGAGATGTGCTGGACTTTGTCAATGCAAAGTTTTTCAATGTTCTATAAAGGAGAATATTAAGTTATTAATATGTTATTAATATTTCGATTGGTTGGCAAGTTTCTGCATCCACATCTGCCTTGAACACATCAAAAGACACATGATTTGATTAAGTGACAAATCACATTGACAAGAGGTGTACCTGTTTCGTAAAGGATTTAACTTCAAACAATACATTGCACAGCAAACTGGAATATTGTTGATTTTAAATTTTATTGATATATAAGTGATACGCGAAATATCAGAGACGGGTGTGCAGCATAATTTAACCCCTGGGAATATGCTCTGTTAACAAAAATGTGAAATATTGACCCCACAAATTTAAAATGCTATACAGTAAGTAACATATAGTAAAGATATAGAAAATGATGCTAGACCACTGGCTTATTTTTAATATTTACATCTCTCCCTTCTTCAGCTTAGTAAACTCTGACTGCGTATAAATTAGCGTATACGCAATGAAAAAAGGCTCGGCGGATTGATATCTGTTTCAAATATGGTGCCGTTCACGCTTCAGCGCGATAGCTGTTCGATGACAGCCATTGTGTGGTTCCTTCAACATCTAGAAACATGGAACATGTTTTGTATCCACTATGTCTGATGATACAACAAAGGGATGCTGGCTAACTTCTTATTCCATGCATGCACATTCAAAATTCTCTGACGGTGAAGCAAACAATGGTGACTTCCTTTTGCGACGTTCGACGGCATCACTACCAGAACAGTGTGTCAATGCGTGTACATAACGACTGTTATTAATGAAAAATATATTCGAAGTGCTGCTAATATTACTTAATTAAAAATTTACAAGCGATGAAAAGAAGAAAAATAGTGTTATTCACTGCGTATTTTCTAAATTTACCAATATATCGATGTACATTCACTGGAACTATATTATCCTAGCAACCACGGCTACAGTAGTTACCATCGTAGCAAATTTTGTTTGTATAGCTTTTGGACATTATTTATGATGTACTTTAAGGATTGACCTTCATATTGACGGCATATACGGTAGTATGAACGCAGTCTGCAATGAACATATTCTTTATGGAGGGCGTATACGGTAGCATGAGCGCAGTTGGCAACGAACATATTCTTTAAGGAGCGCAAACGCGCACCATAGAATATGTTCATTGCCGACTGCGTTCATACTACCGTATACGCCGTCAAAATGCAGGTCAATCCTTTAATAATGTAAACGCTAGAGGGCACAAAGACTGATGATATTTGTAGATCAGTGAAGTAACCAACTTTTTAACGATGTTAATTTAGCGCTCCTATCTTCTTTCCCAGAAAAATGATTGGGGTTCACTTATAGAAGCAGGTGTGCTTATTGGGTTGAATACAGTAATAATACAAATGATGTCTTGATGTCCGTCCCATCCCGTCCTGATTCATTGCCATTAACTCCACCAAATTCATGTCTTATTTTTATCAAAGTTTATATAAAGAATACCTCATGAGTGTGTATTTCAGGGTTCATAGGTCAATGCCAAGGTCCTTTGCTAGTTATAGGTCAACCACAAGGCAGAGGAGACATTCATGTCTAACAGCATTTTAAGTTTTATGAACATGATAATAAATTGTAAGGTATGCGGGTAAACAAATTTAATTAGTTTACTTCCAGAATATTTGTTTAAATATACTGTATAGCGGTTATATTTCGCAGGGTTTTTAATTTTGCCCATTTGACTTATATCCGCAAATTCTAAACACCAGCAAAATCATCGAAAATGTTAACCACTTTTACGGACTTAATCACAGCGTGTTGACAATACTTATAACCCAACGCTGTTATGCAAGCTTAAATGAACTCAAATCAGATTATCACCGGACAACTGGGCCGTCTATGTAAAATCAACACTTACATGTAATTGGCCACAACATATTTATGTGTACACAGAAGGTTATTAATTGATTACAGTTTACTCGTACAAAGGTACATACACATTTGATTTTTTTTTCGAGTGAAGTCACTGGCAGATGACGACGCTCGGGATCGTTGCTTTCAAACAGTTTACCTGTATTTCGAGGTTTAACCCTTAAACAATGACACTCAAAATACTTTGCACGACACATGGGATTCGGGTGCAAAGTGTAATTTAACCCCTGCAAATATGTACTGTATACAAAAGCGCCAAGTATTGACCCCGCGAACTTAAAGCACTATACAGTACTATTAGTTTGTTGTTCAACTGTTGTCCATGTGATTGAATTTCTCTGAAAAATGGGACAGGTATCATATAATCTCACCTGTTTTGATGGGTGTATTATCTATAGGGTGAAAGGTGCTGGATTACTACACAGATCCACTCAGCGTCAGTGTTGTAATCACCATGTATACCTAACATGCTAATTTAAAACTTACCACCAGACGTCCTATTAAGTTTTATGATGCACACTGCTCCTAGTTATGATCTATAAAATTGTCAGTGTAGGAATACAAATACATGTTGTAAACAATGGGAGCATGAATTTTCAAATTTGGGAATGAATTTTCTCAAATAAGGATGTTGGCAAACATCTATTTGCTGATAGAGCAATACATTTTCTTCCACAATATATAATAGTAGAATGCATATGATAAGCAGTTTATCAAATAGGGGGATAATCTATAATTATCATCTATATACTTTTTTATACCACCTACCGGTAGCATGATAAATTCATTATCATTGGCTGTCAGCATAAGAAGTTGAGAACGACTATGAGAACAACTTGGGAACGGATTTTCTCAAAAATGAACGTGCTAGATGACGTCCCAAAAAACGGAAATAGTGTCCACACAAAAGTGATCCGCGTAAGAAATAGTCCGTCATAAACATATCAATACAGAGTTACAGAAAAATATTGTGAGAATAACAACACCATTTCAGGTGTAAATGTGCATATGGAAGAGCCGATGACAATAGGATGGTTTTAAAAATATTTTGTTTACGTATTTTTAAGGTTCATTGTATCCCTTAGCACAAAGGTTGGAGAAAAATGGAGCGGTGGCCTCTCAATTTTATCCACGTGCGAGCGATGAGAAAATTGTTCTCACGACAAACCCTAAAAATACAGTGTGATAATCTTTAATTATCAAGCACAAAAAATCTGGTAATCTATAATTATCAAGTGCAGAAAACATGATAATCTGTAATCATCAAGCAATGTGATCATGTATAATTCTGTTGGAGAGACCATCAAGACGTATTAGTTCCCAGGAATATTTTGTTTCTCTACAATTTTCAGCTCATACTTAGTTCTTACAGATAACAAAAGGAATACTGCATACCAGTGTCATGCATAAACTGTAACCCCTCCTACCAAAATGTAACACACACAACCAACCCCCACCCCCTTTCCACAAAATATCTTAAATTGAAATATTCTATATCTAAAGTTGTTGACTTTTGAATAGGAGCCAGGGGAACATCATCTTCAGGTGTACCCACCCTACTGCAATAACGTCCCATGTTGGTAGCCCCTCCCCCCTTTTAGGGAGGTGCATTATGGTAAGGGCAGAAAAGGGGGTTACATATAGGTTCCCCAACGAGTGATGATTGGTTATCATGTTTATTTAACTCGAGTTCGTTAATCTTCAAATTGTATAAAGACGAGAGGTTTACCGAGTTTCTTTTACAACTTGAAAATTAACTAACGATTGAGAGTTAGATAAACATGATAACTAATCATCACGAGTTGGGGGACCTGTTTCTCCTAAAACGTTCGTATTCTATCTGAAAAAAAAGCATTATTACATGTCGTCATGAATCAAAGATTGACCAATGAAATCACGTCCAGGGTGTTACCTACTAGTGCGTAACCAAAAATGTTTACCATGTTTACTCCTAGCAGGTTCCTACAGTGGTTGTGGGAGAAATTATGGTATTTAGTACACCGCATGATAACTTTTAGGAAGGCTATTGGATAACTATCCCCGTCCTATTTGGTATACCATATTTGCTGTAATTAATAGCCAGGGTGCTTAAAAAAATAATTTAAATGGGGGTGCTCGTTAGGATAATAAAATGTGACTTGTGATAAAACAAGTTTTGCAACTTAAACTGTTGCTACAGAAGGACATTATAAACATTCCAGTGAGGCTTAATTGTTCAAAAGATATCTTGTTGGTCAACCTGAGCTAATTGTGTTGGTTTATGAATATGGGATAGTGGCACTTGGAAATATACTCATCATTTGTTTTAAGATTTTTAAAGAGCTGATATTATGGTAAAAACATTTCAATTACGGTATCTATGTTGTGAGGTAATTATGTATTGTATATTTGAAGTGTGGATGGGTGAATGTAAGACAGCTATTGTGTTGGGTGGCTTTGGCCTATTTGGTTTAGATATTGTACGTTGCTGATTGGTGAATTTAAGACATCAATGTTGTCAGATAGCTACTGTACCTTTCCTTGATATTATTGACAAATTTAGGGATGCTTTTTTATTGATTCTTTTCTTTATTTTAAACGTGTAATATAGATTTGTGTCATAATATTTCTGTTACATGATTATGAGACAATGACTTGATGATTTGTCCCTGTGAACATATTTGGGAGATATACTAAGGTAGGGAAGGGACTAAGATGTTGTTGGCTATCAATCATGTTACAAATGACAAAAATCTATTATGTAGATGTGCAATAGACGTATGAGTCAGTTAGCATTAACTAACCATTATAGGAGATTCATCACCTCCAGGGTATATGACTTAATTGTGCTGAAGCTTAATAGCCAGGTGTATACCATACTCAAGGCCCAGTTAATGACCCGTGAAGGGTATTTCCAGAATTGAAGCTATTTATATCCTAAACCGTGACTATAGAATCTAGGTCAGCACGATGTTTTGATTGCATTGTTCAATGAATAATACATGTACGTTATAACATTCCTTTTGAGATGTTGATCTGGGCAGTGGAATTTACTTACCTTACACAATACCTTAGCCTAGTATCCACCCTAATGAAGTGCTGTACCAGGTACAGTCATGGACTGTTGTCTGTATACGTGCATAGGTGCGAGATATTACAACCACAATTTCACTGTCATTTAAATCAACCATCTTGATAAAAACTTGTCACTCAGATTCCTCTCTAGGTATCTCTGGTTTTATTTAAAACCGACTAATTACCTATAACTCGCAAAAGTTCTCCAGGACAAATCAAATTCAACTCTATACAGGGAAAAGATTACGGCATCACACAGAACACTTTAAATGTTGTTAAAAGGCTTCAATTTTAGACTTTGGGTCAAATTCAAAGCTGTTTCTTCTTATTGGAAGCAAATGAAAAGAAAATACTTCAAAGTTGAAATAGGCAAATGTGATGGATGTAACATTGGCATTTCATTAAAACCCTCATTTTTGGCCAAGTTTGTTCAAGTAAATGACCTTCACCAATTTTCATGGTCACAGGGGTCAAATATGTTGAACACTTTAAACAACTTCTTCTGAATAACCAAAATGCCCAGGGTCATGATATTTGACCAGTAGCATGCTGGGATAAAGGGCTATCAAGTTTGTTCAAATGAATGCCCTTCACTTACATTCAATGTCACATGGGTCAATTGTCTTAAAAAACCTTTATACAACTTCTTCTGAATAACCAAAAGGACCAGTATGGTGATATTTGGTCAGTAGCATGCTAGGATGAAGGGCTAATACATTTGTTCAAATGAATGACCTTGAATTATTTTCAAGGTCACAAGGATCAAATATGTTAAGCAACTTCTTCTGTTTAACCAAAAGTTGCAAGATAATGACATTTGGCCTGTTACATGATGGGATGAAGGGCTACCAAGTTTGTTCAAATGAATGACCTTGACATTTATTCAAGGTCACAGGGATCAAATATGTCGAAAATCTTTAAACGACTTCTTAATAACCAAAAGGCCAAGGATGTTGAACAATACACATGTAACAAGTGTATTGTGACACCAGTCCTAAGGGTTGGGTATACAAGTGTATTGTAACACTAATCCTAGGGGTTGGGTCTGTATCCACATGTTACAAATGTAATCTAAGGCTTGGGTCTGTATCCACATGTTACAAGTGTAATCTAGGGTTTGATCTGTATCCACATGTTACAAGGGTAATCTAAGGCTTGGGACTGTATCCACATGTTACAAGTGTAATCTAAGGCTTGGGTCTGTATCCACATGTTACAAATGTAATCTAAGGCTTGGGTCTGTATCCACATGTTCCAAATGTAATCTAAGGCTTGGGTCTGTATCCACATGTTCCAAATGTAATCTAAGGCTTGGGTCTGTATCCACATGTTACAAGTGTAATGTGAAAAAAGTCATTTGGATTTGGTCTGTATCCACATGTTACAAGTGTAATCTATGGCTTTGGTCTGTATCCACATGTTACAAGTGTAATGTGACAACAGTCATTTGGATTTGGTCTGTATCCACATGTTACAAGTGTAATCTAGGGTTTGATCTGTATCCACATGTTACAAGTGTAATCTAAGGCTTGGGTCTGTATCCACATGTTACAAGTGTAATCTAAGGCTTGGGTCTGTATCCACATGTTACAAGTGTATTCTAGGGGTTTGGTCTGTATCCACATGTTACAAGTGTAATCTAGGGTTATGTCTGTATCCACATGTTACAAGTGTAATCTAGGGTTTGGTCTGTATCCACATGTTACAAGTGTAATCTATGGCTTGGGTCTGTATCCACATGTTACAAGTGTAATGTAGGGTTTGGTCTGTATCCACATGTTACAAGTGTTTTCTATGGGTTTGGTCTGTATCCAAATGTTACAAGTGTAATCTAGGGTTATGTCTGTATCCACATGTTACAAGTGTGATCTAGGGTTTGGTCTGTATCCACTGTTACAAGTGTATTCTAGGGTTTGGTCTGTATCCACATGTTACAAATGTAATCTAGGGTTTGGTCTGTATCCACATGTTACAAGTGTAATCTATGGCTTGGGTCTGTATCCACATGTTACAAGTGTAATCTAGGGTTTGGTTTGTATCCACATGTTACAAATGTAATCTAGGGTTTGGTCTGTATCCACATGTTACAAGTGTTTTCTATGGGTTTGGTCTGTATCCAAATGTTACAAGTGTAATCTAGGGTTATGTCTGTATCCACATGTTACAAGTGTGATCTAGGGTTTGGTCTGTATCCACTGTTACAAGTGTATTCTAGGGTTTGGTCTGTATCCACATGTTACAAATGTAATCTAGGGTTTGGTCTGTATCCACATGTTACAAGTGTAATCTATGGCTTGGGTCTGTATCCACATGTTACAAGTGTAATCTAGGGTTTGGTTTGTATCCACATGTTACAAATGTAATCTAGGGTTTGGTCTGTATCCACATGTTACAAGTGTTTTCTATGGGTTTGGTCTGTATCCAAATGTTACAAGTGTAATCTAGGGTTATGTCTGTATCCACATGTTACAAGTGTGATCTAGGGTTTGGTCTGTATCCACTGTTACAAGTGTATTCTAGGGTTTGGTCTGTATCCACATGTTACAAATGTAATCTAGGGTTTGGTCTGTATCCACATGTTACAAGTGTAATCTATGGCTTGGGTCTGTATCCACATGTTACAAGTGTAATCTAGGGTTTGGTTTGTATCCACATGTTACAAATGTAATCTAGGGTTTGGTCTGTATCCACATGTTACAAGTGTTTTCTATGGGTTTGGTCTGTATCCAAATGTTACAAGTGTAATCTAGGGTTATGTCTGTATCCACATGTTACAAGTGTGATCTAGGGTTTGGTCTGTATCCACTGTTACAAGTGTATTCTAGGGTTTGGTCTGTATCCACTGTTACAAGTGTATTCTAGGGTTTGGTCTGTATCCACATGTTACAAGTGTATTCTAGGGTTATGTCTGTATCCACATGTTACAAGTGTATTCTAGGGGTTTGATCTGTATCCACATGTTACAAGTGTAATCTAGGGGTTGGGTCTGTATCCACATGTTACAAGTGTAATCTATGGCTTGGGTCTGTATCCACATGTTACAAGTGTATTCTAGGGTTTGGTCTGTATCCACATGTTACAAGTGTAATCTAGGGTTATGTCTGTATCCACATGTTACAAGTGTATTCTAGGGTTTGGTCTGTATCCACATGTTACAAGTGTATTCTAGGGTTATGTCTGTATCCACATGTTACAAGTGTATTCTAGGGTTTTGTCTGTATCCACATGTTACAAGTGTATTCTAGGGTTTTGACTGTATCCACATGTTACAAGTGTAATCTAGGGTTATGTCTGTATCCACATGTTACAAGTGTAATCTAGGGTTTGGTTTGTATCCACATGTTTCAAGAGTATTCTAGGGGTTGGGTCTGTATCCACATGTTACAAGTGTATTCTAGGGTTATGTCTGTATCCACATGTTACAAGTGTATTCTAGGGGTTTGATCTGTATCCACATGTTACAAGTGTAATCTTGGGTTTGATCTGTATCCACATGTTACAAGTGTAATCTAAGGCTTGGGTCTGTATCCACATGTTACAAGTGTAATCTATGGCTTGGGTCTGTATCTACATGTTACAAGTTTAATCTAGGGTTTGGTCTGTATCCACATGTTACAAGTGTAATCTAGGGTTTGGTCGGTATCCACATGTTACAAGTGTAATGTGACAACAGTCCTTTGGGTTGGGTCTGTATCCACGTGCTATATGTATAATATGACATCAGTTGCTTGGCCTGCCACTGTCAGCATTCTTAGCTGGTCTATGGTAGGTACTTTCAGAGCTTTTTACTGACTCATAATAAAAGTACAAAGATAATCACTGAGGCATTGCTTTCAACGAGAACAATGTATTCATACTTTATCACGATTCTACAGTCTGTATGTAAGCCATGATATATTCTATCATGGGTGTAAAAAGTTCAACATTGTATCTGATATCTAAGAAGGTCTGAGTCTTCTTCGTAATGTTGTTACTTTAGGTGTTGTGTCTTTATTATAAAGCCAGTTTTCCCTTTTGTTTCCTGATTAGATTCATCCTTCAGATCAGTCAATCTCAGTACACAGTCCCAATACACTCTATTACTCCTGTGGTACTATACTGATATACGCAGTGCCAAAATATAAGTGTAACACTGGGTACAATATCACATCCTCTAAATAATAAAACAGAAAATATATTTTACGAAGTGGTCTTACATTTACCGTGTGTTTTGTTGTGATTCTATAAATATCTATGATGTTCCACCTGTGGGTAGACAGACTGTTGACCGGTTCAAGGTGAATCATTATCATAATTAGGGGGTTAAACATCAAACTACCGTGTTGAACGACGAATGTATATGATTATTACAATTAGGGGTGTTATATATAAGGCACTACCCGACAACTCTGTATCTCATTACGCCCCAGAACTCTACCAGAGCAGACACATATACAGGTGTAGAACTTAATACATTGTAAAGCTTATTACTGAGGTTATAAGACTGATACGCTCTGATAAGACTGAAGGTGACTGGAAGTAGGAGACAGCTCGATGAGGTGAAGTTAGGGTATTGCTGGCTGTGGGACACATTGTATGGAGAAAAAGCTGACTGGAGTTACCTATATTGATCTGTTACCACACTGGTACATGTAACACAGGAACTATCAGACAGGAAGCCGAAGACAGTTTCCCTGGAATCAAACAGAAGGCTGTAGGGATTCCACAGGACCACTAGAACTCGAGCATATTAGCCAGACGTAGTTACGACTTTGGACAAGGAGCAGCCATGTACCGGGCTGTCATTTTTATAGTGGCAGTAGTCAGTTTGGTTAGTGGTGAAAACAGACCAACTCCTAGTCCACCTCCTGGTGTCAGTGTCACAAGACCATCTCCCGGTCAGTATTAGAAATGGTTATAAGGTGCTATTTGTAGGGTATTTGTTTATTTGTTATTGTAATCAGTCTACATTTGAACCTAAACGTACCTACTTCATAAAAATGTTGCTAACAGAACTGAAAAAATATCGTGTTTATTTTGAATTATTGCTGTGTAAATAACGCTTATATTACCTACAGAAATGTCTTTTGTATCTTGTCATGTAGACTCTCTGACATTCAGCTTACAGAAATTTCATTTATTGACTTTGTAATGACAGATTTGTAGACAGTATACTTGAAGAAGTGATTTAATTACAATTACACTACAACACATACTTACAGAAAAGTCACTGACGGTGAACTTATAGCAACGTCATCATGACAAAGTCACTGACGGTGAACTTATAGCAAAGTCATCATGACAAAGTCACTGACGGTGAACTTATAGCAAGGTCATCATGACAAAGTCACTGACAGTGAACTTATAGCAACGTCATCATGACAAAGTCACTGACGGTGAACTTATAGCAACGTCATCATGACAAAGTCACTGACGGTGAACTTATAGCAACGTCATCATGACAAAGTCACTGACGGTGAACTTATAGCAGCGTCGTCACAGACAGTATACTTTTGTTTAAGTTATTGTATACTTGCTAACTCTCCCTATTTTGGAGGGTCAGGTTCCAGTTTTTGGACCCTGAAATGTAATATTTTCAACCAATGAATTTTCTGATTTTTACCTGTATTTTGATATCTAATGATTCCATCTGAAAGAAAAACTCAAAAGATTTCATTTTAAGAGATTATTTTTCCCAAGGAAGTATATCCACTATTCATGTTTTTAATTTTGAGTGCACTGAATCTCTCCACAGAAATTTCGAAAGATTGGCAAGTGTTGATAATTTGCCCTCTAGCAACAGAAAGGGTCACAAGTTGTTCAACTTAAAACTGTTTCCTTAACAACTACCAGCACAGATATAGAGGTTCCCCAACGAGTGATGATTGGTTATCATGTTTATCTAACTCGAGTTAGATAATTATCAAACTGTATAAGGACACGAGGTTTACAGAGTATTTTTTACGATTTAAAAATAAACTTACGAGTGTTAGATAAACATTATAACCAATCATCACAAGTTTGGGATCCTTTTTCTCCCATAACGTTTATATTTTATATGGAAAGCCATGCTCCCTTTAAAAAATACACTATGTCGGCTACCGATGGGAGGAAATGATTGCCGTGAATCATGACGTCACAATGGAAGATGACGTTGCAGAGCATCGTTACGTGATGTCATAAGTAAAAAATTGACCAATGAAATCACTTCCAGGGTGTTACCCGTTAGTGGGTAACCAAAAATGTCTACCAACTCCAAGCAGGTTTATCCAATGTGTCGGGAGTGAGGAAACATATAGGGGTTGTGGGAGAAACAAATAATGTGGTAAAATTGTTGACTAACACACTGTAGTAGCACCACTTCTAATGTTTTAAGTGCTTACTACATTAATATATCGTTTATCTTGGATGGAATCTGATGCCAAAGAGGAAAAAAGTAAGGAAAAAGAAAAGGGGCATGTGATATACAGACTTAGATTTGTTTTGAATTTTCAGTTTCATGAATGTATTGGTTGGTTGCTGTTCATTATCCTGTTCATGATCGGGTTGACTTGGATCCCTAATGATAACTACTCGGTAGATGTAACTGTAAGCTGGGGTCGCTAACTAGAAATACTTGTAAGTCGGAATGGAATGGAATTTGTTAAGTGTGATTTCTCATTCAGCTGCAAAAAATAAAAATATAGTGAAAGATGTTTTCACAAGTATAGTGCTACAATCACAGCAGTAATCATCAACTAGGAATGGTTGATAACAGTCACTAATGTAGTCATAATTCATGTAAACAAAGGACATTCATTGAAAGCCCTTCGTTCCAGAATGCTCCTTGCCAAATACCATGGATCTAGACTTCTTCCTTATTTACCAAAGGTTGTTTGAATATTTTGACATGCTTTGTCCTTGTGACCTTGAAATATGATCAACGTTGACGTTGATCATACTTTTAAATGAAATATGATAGCCAATCACCTGGGCATGTATATCGATCAAATAGTAAGACTCTAGACTTAAGTAGAACTTGAGTTGAAGTTTTTCATATCGGCCATATTGTATTTTTTACCTTCTTATAAAATGTTGCAATAACACCTTTACATCATGACCTACAATATACCTGAAAGACTGTGAACATATTTGCTACAGATCAAAAGATTAAGACTCCATAAAGTCATGGTAGAAGAATAATAAGAAGCATAGCAAAAACAATAAGTCTTTTCACCTGATGGTGAAAACCCCTAATAAGATAGCCATCTATTACCTGGTCTTGCTATCTATTACCTGGTTGTGCTATCTATTACCTTGTCTTCAGTGTAAAATGTTTAATTGAACCTATCAAATTATCTACTTCCGCTAGCATCCCTAATTAGTACTGATGAATACACGCTGCCTAATGTTAGTATCTAGTCTACTTAAAGTTCCTTAACTCTTAAAAGTCTCCTAAGGGAAGCATACCTATAAAAATGTTCATAGAAAGTCTATGTTATTGAGAATTTCCAGGCTCCTGCCCTTCATCAGTCATACATGTAAAGGGGAAAAACAGTACAGCTTCCATGTGATGTCCATTTGGTATCCACATGGATTAACTCCGACTACCAAACACATTAATTAAAACCACCACCAAAAAAACGGTAAATATAACTTGGAAATTGTATTTCCCAGCATGACCCGTCCTCGATATCCAGGAGTTATGATGCAGAGAGTGTAAGTGATCGTAACCCCTGGATATCAAGGGTGGGCATGACTACCACTTTGATAAATCATATTTGAAAAGAAAACCATACCTTGCAGGACTTTTTGAAGAAATTACAAATATTTGATAAACAAATTAATATAACCAACAACAGTGCTCTGAGTGTAAACATTCAACAGGACTAGACCTTGATTCCAACCCTGGACTTCAGATTGTTATACTATATCACTCTAACAGACTGAGCTACCTGGTCTGGCCAAACTGTGTGACAGTTATAGCCAAGCGGCAGTTAAAGGGAGGTTACTGTATGTAGGAAAATCCACAGTGCAGTGGGACAGGAAACCTTCAACACTATCACATGATCCTGAGGCTGTAGAGCATGTTTTATGGGATGTTTACTGTTACAGGTAGTTGTCCGGGAAGGGTTTTACCTGAAATGGAAGGAGATGTGCCCAAAAGGTGTGAGGAAACTTCTACCACCAACGATTGCAGTTCTGATTCTGTTTGCATGAACAACATCTGTTGTCCTACACCGACAGGTAAATATCATGTTCACAGTCTGTTCATTTACAACAAATATATTCACATAGAGTACACGCTGGAAGAAGCCCCATATCCCCTATTACTCAATTTTAGCTCATTTGACCCAAAGGGCCAAGTGAGCTTATGCCTTGGTGGGGTATATGTTATCTGTCTGACACGTGTTGTTAACTTTGATACTTTTAATGACTTAATAACTAGTAGGCCTAAGGTGATCAATCACCTTGACAGAACATCCTTTTTAAAGTCACTTGGTCAAATGTCTTAAAACCTTCAAACCATTTATTCTGGACAATCAAGAGATCTAAGGTGGTGATTTTTTTCTAGTAGTATGGCAGGATAAAAGGCTAACTATTTGTTTAAATTAATCTCTTTTACAGATTCCAAAAATCCCAAGGGTCAAATATGTTAAACCTTTAAATGAATTCTGTCTGATAACCAACTGGCCTAGGGAAATGATATTTGGCCAGAAGCATGCTGGGATAGAGGGCTATCATTTTTGTTCATTCAATGTCAAAGGGGTCAAATGATAGTTCAAACTTTTATAAAAAAGACTCCTTCTGAACATTTGACCTTAGCATGATGGGATTAAGGACTATAAAGTTTGTTCAAATGGACAGCCAGGACCCACTTTCAAGGTCACATGGGCCAAATCTGTAAAAAAATCCTTCAACAACTTCTTTAAAACCAAGAGGCCTACATTAGCAATATTTGGCTTGTAGCATGATTCAATGGAAGACTTTTGAGTTTGTTCAGATAAACAATCTTAATCCACTTTCAATGTCATTGGTGTAACTTGTGTTAAAAACTTCAAACAGCTTTTTCTGTTTAATCAAAAGGCCTAGAATCTTGATATATGGCCTGTAGTATTCTTAGATGAAGGAATGTCAAGTTATTTCAAAAGGATGACCTTGACCAACTTTCAAGATACATGGGGGGAGGGGGGACTTCATTAAAATCTTTAAACAATTGTACTATTCAATTACTAATTTTAGTCAGCAGTTGTGCATGTTTCATTTTCAATCTGGTCTGGTGACCATCTTGGATTTTGACAATTAATATTTGTTATCACTTTTTCTCAAGAAGTACTAGACTTTTTTGGGGGTATTTTATTTAAAGATTGAAGTCACTTAATATTTGAATAACATCATGAAAATTGGTTTATCAGTGACAAAAACACTGTGGATATATTAAATAATGCTAAATCATAGACCTACATATGTATTGGCAGTTCCACCTGGTCAGTGTCCCACTTTGCCTACTGGTGCAATTGGAACATGTGTTGAGGCTTGCTCAGATGACACTGGCTGTTCAGGAATCCAGAAGTGTTGCTCTAATGGCTGTGGACACACCTGTCAGACCCCAGGTATTTCCTCTTTTCTGTGATACAGATGTACATATATAGAATATGCGTACTGGTAAATAGTGCCCCATGTCATTGATAAGGATGCCTTTTGGTAGTTATGATGTCTGTTCCTCTAGATCTGTCAGTCTGTCCATCTAAAATTATATTCCTGAAATTATCTCAGAATCCTGACTTTCAATTTTCCTTTAATTTGCATGTGATACATGTACAGACATATGCAGATGTGCTTCAACGTGTCTAAGGTCTAGCTAGCTGGTACACTGTTATCAGTGTATGTAAGTCTGACTGTGTTATATAGATGTGCATTAGGTGTCGAAAAAGTTGCTAAGGTTATAAGGCCAAGTTCATTGTTGCTAAAATTAAAGTGGGTTGAGTATTGTTGTTTTTTTTGACTCGAAATTGAAGATGACAACTATCAGTTGCTTTGGATTAGCCAAGACGTATAAGGCTTTACATTTTGTTTTTTGAAAGGGTTTTGTTCAGACTTTGTGGAAAATTGTACTTATAAGATATTCTTTATGGTGAGTAAGAATACTTTATCCCGTTCCATCTATTACAAGATGGCCACTGTCCCTTCTGATTGGCTGAGACTTATCAGGAAATCAGTTCTGTTCTATACTGGTCTGATTTTGTCTGTATTTGTTGGATAACATTTGTGTGACCCTTTATTACCAATATTTCAAAAATTGCTTAAATGGGCATGTTGCTTTGCAATTACATTTGAATATATATGGTCAGACACAGAGGGGGATTGGGCAAGTATAAATTCTAACTTCTATTTTTTACAGATTTTTTCATATAAAATTGTTAAAGTTTGATGAACAATTACTATACAAATGTGTTTTATACTGCGTTCACAAGGTAACACACTTGTTACATACATATCTCATTGCTGAATGATATGTGTACATGCTGCACAAATTGAATTGCCATTTTTAGCTCACCTGCCTGCCTGAAGGGCTAGTTAGCTTATGCCATGGTGCATAGAATTATAATATTTGGCTGGTAACTGTCACAGATAGAGCCTGACAAAGTTGACTATTGAAAATTACCTCAACCTTCTTTCAAGGTCACAGGGGTCAAATATAGCAAAAACTGCAAACAGAAGTGAAAGGCATGGAGTCGTGATATTTAACAAGTAGCTACCTTAGATGGAGCCCAACAAAGTTTGCGAATGAAAATGACCTTTACCTACTTTATCCTATTGCTTTATCTTAATCTAATTTGATATAGAGTATCCTTGGCCCAACATGATTCAATATTGTAGAAACCATGCCCTCATCCCAATTGGGACAGGAGAATGGTACCCAATAAAGCAAGGGTGTTACTGAGAGACAGAGCCATTAATGTTTGGAAATATTTGTAGTACAGTATAATATTTATTTAATATTTTGCTTTGACTGCTTTAGTCAATAGTCTTGTTGCTGTTTTTCCAGTTTTTCCAGTAAAGCCAGGTGTGTGTCCCACTGTGTCTCCTACTACAGCTGGGACGTGTGTTGAGGCTTGCTCAAATGACACTGCCTGTCCAAGAAACACAAAGTGTTGTTCTAACGGCTGTGGACACACCTGTCAGAATCCAGGTAATCCCTTCTCTACCACTCCAACACGTCGCTGTTACATGGGTTTCTTTCAGAAACTAAAACCAGAATAGTCTTGATTTTTACCATAATGATGTTTCATGACTCTCAATTAAAAAAAGAAAAACATTTGTGAAAATTAGTACAACAATGTTAAAACCATTGCCATCTTATAATGTAAAACCTTTCTCATCTTCTCGTACGGTAATAGCATTGTATCCTTTTGGTAAGGTTATTTACATTAGCACCTTCCTTATCAGATTATTGAGATCACTTTTATTCTGTTACTATTTTTCATCTCAAATTTATTGCCATTATTATGGGATATTCTTTTTTTTCTTCTGAAATTTCTAGAAGGATTTTGCATCGATATTTATCTGACAATTGATAAATTTCTAACATTTTTCTTTCTGCTCCCAAGAACAAGTGCAAAAATTAAGCATTCACAAAAAGTGATGCACCATATAATATTGACAACTTTTGCCTGTTTTAATACAGTCTACAGATCAGAATCATAGGTTATTTATTGTCCTGTGTTTGATGTGTGGGATCTCCTGAATGTTTTTACCTAGAGTACAAGCACAGTCCATGTGGTAAAGACCGTCCCCTTCAGGCTAAGAACGGCACTACTCTGTATTGTGGTAAGGGGGGACAAACCTGTCCCAGCGAATCTGACTGTAAAATAGGAGCCGCTGACGAGTATGCAGTCTGTTGTCCTTGTAAGTAGTTGTTAACACAGCTGTACTTTGTAGTGTTATCATCTTAAATTGACATCAGTGATACACAAAAGCAGGATAAACTCCTGCCAAATACCCATTTAGCAGTCATTTCCTGTTAAAAAGTAATTTTCTGTTAAAAACTCAGATAAATACAGTGAAATAATAAGCTTAATGGCAACTTTCTCTTATCCTCTATCTGGTATGACTTAATTGCTTCCCAAACCTTTTAAAAGTTACAGAAATGGTATAGAATATTGTGTGTATGTGTAAACTGGGTAATCAATCAACCAACTCATCATATCGTGATTACTTAGCAACTTCGTAACAAATTGTAATTTATCCTACCAGCTGTATATTATGAAGAGAAGCAGAAGTGTGCCAACTACCACGGTGGGTACCCCATGCATATGCGTAATGGCACTCGATATGACTGCAGCAACGGGAAGGACTGCCCCTACCATGGCCGATGTATGACCGATGAGAATGGGACCTATGCTGTCTGTTGTGGATGTAGGTTTTAGTAGTTAAATAATCTCTCAGATATTTAGTTCACTTGGAAAAAAAATGAAAAAAAAATGAATTTATGAAATTACTCCAAATGCTATCATGAAACAAAAGTTCCTTGTATTCCTGGGTCTAGGACAAGGAGTTGATACCAAGCTGGTAAATGAATCCTCTCATTGCCCAGATCAAGTGTGGTTTAGAATTTGAGCTGATCAAAACTCTAAAATGGGCACCCTGAACTCTGCTTCACTGTCCATCAACTTGTTTCCGTAATACCTTTAACAGATTTGATCTAATTCGGTACAAGTCTATTTCTAATTGGACTTACCTGATGAATTCATATTTTCTTTTGCAATCCAAATTCATTATGGCCACCACTAAAAGACTACAAGCATTTAAGATCCCCTTCTTCTGTACATCAGTAGGGGATTTAACCAAACTTGATGTGGAGCATCCTTGGACCATATATACAACATGGAGCGGACGATCTGAAAGATTTATGTTTTTATTCTCTATTTTCCTTCGCAAGGACTCATTTATTTATTATCTACTATATATATATATATGGGTTGTGCAGCCCCCTCCTTGGGGGCAGAAGGGTGGGGCCCAATATGGGAAAATATAAGTCTTGAAAATCTTACTTAAACATGTTACTTTGCATGTCACAAAGCAACCCTGTATTTTGTATATCATAACTTGAAGGCTGTCACTCTTTTTCAGATGTTGGTGATGGTGACAAACCATGTAACTATTTCCGAGGTGGAGAAGAAAGGAAATACCAGAATGGCACTTCCTTATTCTGTGGCCGTGGCAACCACAGAGTCACATGTCCTTCAGACACTGCGTGCACCGTCCATCCTGGAGATG
Organism: Mizuhopecten yessoensis; assembly: GCF_002113885.1. NCBI lineage: Eukaryota > Metazoa > Mollusca > Bivalvia > Pectinida > Pectinidae > Mizuhopecten > Mizuhopecten yessoensis. The sequence goes on from NW_018406312.1 coordinate 239,498, forward strand.
GTTTCGCTGTGTGTTGCCCAAGTATGTTAACAGGATCTGACTATTCTCTACCCGCCTCATTTCTATTATTTACAGGCTTTGAAAAGTTATTTTTAAATTCTAGTCAGATTTTTATTATTATACCCCCTGCAACGAGGTTAGAGGGGGTATACTGGAATCAGCTTGTCCGTCCGTCTGTCCTTTCGTAGAAAAAGTCTGTCCGGACAACTCCTATAGCAATGGACCAACTTCAATGAAACTTTCCAGATATGATAACTACTACCTGAAGTTATTGCCCTTTGTTGAACAAAACCTGAAACTTTTTGTCCGTACAACTCCTCCTAAAGTTTTGATTTCAACGAAACTTTCCAGATATGATAACTACCACCTGATATTTGTCGAGACTCCTCCAAAACTATGGTGCCAATTTCAACGGCCGTTTTCAGATATGATAACTACCCCCAGATGTTGTCCATCCAGATATTTGTTTTCCAACCATATTTTATGGAATCAGGCCCTTTGTTGAAAAATCTTTGTCCTGAAAACTTCTCCTAATCTACTGGGCCAATTTCAAAGAAAGTTTACAGATATGGTAACTGACCCCTGACATTGTGCATCCATGTATTACTTTTTCATTCAAACCCTTTTAAAAGAAGTTATGTCCCTTTGTTGAAAAAGCCTTTGTCTGCCTCCTAAACTACTGGACTGATTTCAATGTTAGTTTACAGATATGGTAATTATCCCCTGATGTCATGCATCACGGTAGTATTTTTTTCATTTCTACCCTTTTTAAGGAGTTATGGCCCTTTGTTAAAAATCTTTGTCCTAACAACTCTTCCTTAACTACAAGGATGATTTCAGCAAAACTGATTCATCTGGGCTAACAAAATTTGGTTTGCATTTGGAGGGAGTACAGGAAGTTTGTCAGTGACCATTATACTTCAATAAGTGAACAGTTTAGTGAATAAAGAAATCATTACTGGTGGGACGCTATGGATTTTTTTTGTAATGCTTTGTCTTAGTAAGCCTTTACCTTACAGTTCTGGTTTATATAGGAGCAGGGGGTATTAGTTAGCCTTTGGCTTACAGTTCTAGATTTGTCCAAATTCCGACAAACACTGTTATAGGTTGCAAGCCTTTTGAGGATGTTTGAACATTTCAAAATTATTCTCAATTATGTTTCTAAAAAGTAAAATTATAAAAAATATCATGACCAGTAGCGTAGCGGTTGAGCTCTCTACTTTATAATCAAATTAAGAGACCTGTGCATCAAATCCCTGTGATGGAAATGGGGGTGTTTTTGTGTGAAAAAGCAAACTAAATGTAAAATAAATAAATTTCTTTCTTGTATGGAAAAAAATGTCCATGGTAAAAGTGCAAGTAACTCCAAGTCAGAAAAATGCAGGTCACATTGAAAACTCTTCTTTGTTCGAGATACAATACAGTGCTTGGACCCTCCAACTTAAGAATTAACCATTCTTATCAATTTTGTTAATGGCCCCAGATAGAGGTACATCTTCTTTATACCCCCACCAAATTTGTATTTGTTGTAACAGAACAATATGATAAGTGTATGGAACTCCCTTTTTTACTTTTTCTTCAGAGAATGCAACGAAGCCAGGCACATGTCCAGCATCAGCTGATGTGACCACAGAAACTAATGGAGACACATGTGCAGATGTCTGTACTGCGGACACCGACTGTGACGGAAATATGAAATGTTGTTCTCGAGGATGTGGCCACTCCTGTCAGAAACCAGGTATCTAATGATCAGCTATTCACGTTGACTATTATTCTCTTCAGTAATTAATGAGACTCCATTCCTAATTAGAGCTGTCACAATACACTGTACTTGTGGTTAAATATATAACAATATTAGTGCTACAGTTTGATTATTGTTGTATCCTGGTCACTTGGGTTATTTCAATCAAGTTTGGATTATTATGCCTCAATTTAAATGAATTTGACAAATATTTCTCTCCTTGCTTTTGCATATGCAAAGTGACCTAGCTGTCCTTAATGTTTCTTTTCACAGGTTTGTTTGGTTAACTTTTTCATTGATATATGGAACTGAAATTGTGTTCACTCTTTCAATTTTAAGTTTGCCAGAGTATTGGTTAAAAGACTGACTGTCATAACTGTTGTGTGAAAACTGTTTCCTTATCGCCGATTAGTTGTTATTGGCCAATCAAAGCAAGTGTTACACTGAACTTAGGCTGAAATGGTACACACTAATGGTCAAATCATGCCGTATGAGAAATAAAACGAAATATATCGTGAATCAAATCAGATACAAGTAATTGAGGTACAACTACATTGCAGTGAGTTGTGTCATCTCTATTGCTCTTTGACTTATGATAACTATATGTCTGTGAGCAGACAGCATTACTTTACCATCTCAGTATCTATATCCTATGATAAGACACTAACTCATTGTCTATAGCTATCCTTCATTGGTGACACCGTTACTCATTGTGTATACCTGTCCCTCAGTGATGATCAAAGGTGTCAACCTCTGAAACCTCCAATGAGGAAGAAAGTATGTGACACACAAATGAAAGTGCTGTGCTCAATTTATCTTTCCCTTTTTATATATCAAAATAACTCCAAAAAGCATTCATTTGATTCAGACACACTTGTTATGATCGTTACGCACACCCTCCAGTAACTAGGAGATCATTTGACAACAGGATGTAGATTTTGAGTTTGTGTGAGTTTGGACTTGAATGGGAGAGTTTCGAGGGAGATTGGTGAATATTTGGTCAAAATGAGGGAGGGAGGGTTGATAGCTATGGATGAAATATTATAATTCATTGTCCATAATTATCCCTAGGGCTGTAATGAGACACCACACTCATTCTCTGTACCTACCCGTATTCTTCATCGATAGGACACCATATTACACCGGTGTCTTTATCTATCCTTCTGTGATGACCGAACATAATTCAATACCTAAAATAACCATCTATAATGCGATGCCAAACTCCTTATCTATATTTCTATAATGAAACATCATAATCATTGTCTATAACTATCCTTCTAAAATGAGATGTCTTACTAATGAGACGCCTCACTCCGTGTTTAAACTCTCCGTCCTTAATGAGACACCATAACTCATTGGCTATTATTCTCCTTCAGTGATGAAAAGACCAAAGACAGTTTGTCAGATGAAACAGGCCAAGGATGTGATGGATCTCCAGACAGAGGGAGATGTTTGTGCAGGCGTATTCATCACAAGGTACAGTTTTACTATATATTTACTTCTTTTCATTTCAGTTTTATGTTTACAACTTGAAATCCTCATAGCATCAATGTTATTGGAGGTAATCCAAACTAGTTCTTTATTGATGTGTTGGGTCTATTGACAGATGTGATCGTAACGGTAATTACAGCCGTACCCAGTGCCAGGACAACACAGGTGTGTGCTGGTGTGTCTCCCGTAACGGTACAGAGATCTCTGGTACCAGGAGGATAGGACGACCCCAGTGTAATAAAGGTAGATAAACACTAGTGACCGTGTCAGTGATAGCTGTATTTAAGATTGCAACATGAGCATGCAATTAATTTAATCTCAAAGGGGAATGAGAGATGAGCTGGTGAGATACAGAATAGTATGACACGTGACTGTGTCAGGAGATGAAATTCATCAGTATTGCTTTTAAATTCTATGCAAGAATAACAAACACTTGTATTCAGTCTTTGGTGATGTTCATCTTACTTTCTTTCATAGAACATCCAATCTATGGCAGTATCACATTTTACTTCAGATCTCTGGGAATGGGAATTTCTGACACTTGTTACTTGTAAAACATCCAATTTATGGCAGTTTTGGTATCAATTGTTAATTCCGATCCCTCGGAATGTAATTTCTGACACTTGTTACTCGTTGAACATCCAATCTACGGCAGTTTTGGTATCAATTGTTACTTCCGATCCCTAGGAATGTAATTTCTGACACTTGTTACCTTTAGAACATCCAATCTACTGAAGTGTTAGTTTCACTTATTACTTATAGAACATCTAACCTATGGGAAGATTAGTATCACTTGTTACTAGAAAACTGTTCAATTTATGGTAATGCTAGTTTCACTTTATATTATGTTTCACTAAGTTACTAGACCATTTAAGGTACATGCTAATAAACACAACTTGAGTGTTGCCTGGTTTGTAGCTACCCGGCCTGGCCAGTGTCCTGTTATGGTCGAGCTAGGAGAGAATGATCCCACACCCATGTGTACAGGTCCCTGTGTCTCTGATGACAACTGTACAGCAGGGCGTCGCTGCTGTGAAAAAGCTGGATGTGGACCATCATGTCTGGCTGTTAGGAGTAAGTATGGTTACATAAATTTCTATCCTTACTGTCTACCTAGCGAAAGTCCATGATAAGGTTTTACACTCTTCTATATAAAGTCATGTTTCTGCTTTATTATCCAGAGAGTGAAATATATAGCTTTAAGATCTATATTTAAAAAATATGTTAAAAAACAGTAAGTATTCAAATTTAAACCAGCTAACCAGTATATAAAATACAGCCTTATCAATGAATGAAATATGAGCATATCCAAAGAGTTGCAAAGTGCACATTTTTAAAATTGAGGCTGACAAATGCATATTTAATAAGTGTGCTTTATTTTTATTTTATTTTTTTCTAAAATTATTGCCACCTTTAATCTGAGATGGGTTTTCAGCATTTAACAACTTGTCCACCATTTGTTGGCCACCATTTGCAATTACTTAAATGAACTAAAATTGTAATTATATTATACTGGTGATTCCATTTCAAAAAGTGTTGGCATTCGACATTCATGTTTTCCTGGTCAAAGGGTGCATGATTACAACTGAAGTTATTTAATTTCATTGAAAAGAATGGTAGAACAAAAATCAATGTATCGTGTATGATATTTACACAAAAATGAATGCTGGAGATAAGATTTGTGAGGTTCAGCACTCAGCAAAGCCTCATGCTGAAGTTCAAAATTTTGCCCTTATATCACGCAGGAGTCATTGGTTCAAGTAAGCTTTATGCATAAATCTAATGCATAGGAAAACAGGTCACTTGCAAAAATGTCATTCATCTTTGTGCTACTATTTATTTAATTTCTTTTGTAGCTAATCCGGTGCCTGAATGTAAGTGTTTAAATCAAATATTAAACATTTAAAAATGATTTGATTTTATTTTTTGAAATTCTATTGAACCTAGATAATACTAATAGTACAATATTGTAATGATTTTATAAAACTTAACTATAACTTAAGCAATACTTGGATATTGATTTAGACATACAGTGTTTTGATATTGTATTGTTACCTGTTCAAGCTTTCTTTGATTGTTTTAGTGTGCCCGTCCAGTGTGAAGCCTATGTGCTGTGACTTCCTGCAGTGTGTGGACCATGTGTGCCCCGCCCATCCAAAAGCCAAATGTCGAGTCAACCCCTGTGCAGGCTGTCGGGCAGAGTTTTATGACAAATACAGTAACAAAGTCAACTGTACAGAAGGTATCCAGCTTTTTGTGAACGTCTCACACAGATCATAAATATCACATCTCCAGCACACACGCAGGCATATACACACATAGGGAGATATTAGCCAGGTGGCATAGGACTATAGTTAGCGCCTGATGAAAAAATGAAAAAAACATCCCAACATCGTCAAGTAATCTGAGGTAATCTACTGATAGCATCTTAGGATGATCATACTCAGTCAGACAGTTGTATAACAAGAGTCCACACAGTTGTTTCGAATGTTAGCAAGTTGCCACTGTTTTATCTAAGAATTCTGATTACAAAAACCAAGATTTTTAACAGATATTAATATAATAATATACAATGTTTGATATAGCGCCCTATCTAGCTTGATACAATTAGCATATACATTAATCAATTCAAAACTTGATTGACAGTTATAAAGGGTGATAAATATGCCAGTCTTAGCCTTCCTTGAAAAGAAGCTAAAAAAACCTTTAATAAAATACGTAATCATAAGGTAAAATTAAGTACAATAATCCTTTCTGAAAATGCTGTGCTGATACATCATAATCCGTTGCAGGTATGACCCCATGCCAGTTACAAAAGATGAGAGCTGACATAAGGAAAAGCAACGCAACACGCAGAGAACGCATCAAAAGGTACCTTGACATGATCAAGCAGGAACAGGAAGAAAATGAAAGGCAGGACAGAGGGACTACACGACCTGAGGACACAGTACCCATGATAGAGGAGACAGGTAAGACAGGACAGGGAGACTACATGAACTGATGACACAGTACCCATGATAGAGGAGACAGGTAAGGCAGGACAGGTAGACTACATGAACTGATGACACAGTACCCATGATAGAGGAGACAGGTAAGGCAGGACAGGGAGACTACATGAACTGATGACACAGTACCCATGATAGAGGAGACAGGTAAGGCAGGACAGGGAGACTACATGAACTGATGACACAGTACCCATGATAGAGGAGACAGGTAAGGCAGGACAGGGAGACTACATGAACTGATGACACAGTACCCATGATAGAGGAGACAGGTAAGGCAGGACAGGGAGACTACATGAACTGATGACACAGTACCCATGATAGAGGAGACAGGTAAGGTAGGACAGGGAGACTACATGAACTGATGACACAGTACCCATGATAGAGGAGACAGGTAAGGTAGGACAGGGAGACTACATGAACTGATGACACAGTACCCATGATAGAGGAGACAGGTAAGGTAGGACAGGGAGACTACATGAACTGATGACACAGTACCCATGATAGAGGAGACAGGTAAGGTAGGACAGGGAGACTATATGACCTGATGACACAGTACCTATGATAGAGGAGACAGGTAAGGTAGGACAGGGAGACTATATGACCTGATGACACAGTACCTATGATAGAGGAGACAGGTAAGGTAGGACAGGGAGACTATATGTCCTGAGGACACAGTACCTATGATAGAGGAGACAGGTAAGGTAGGACAGGGAGACTATATGACCTGAGGACACAGTACCTATGATAGAGGAGACAGGTAAGGTAGGACAGGGAGACTACAAGAAAACAGGTTCTGGCTGTCCATTCATGTACAATTATTGCCAGAGTACATCGCAAATACTTGATCTTAAGCTTCACACATGAGTAAATCACGCTTTAGATGGCTACCTTTTGGTATTTACATCTTTCTGATTTCAAGGGATTTGTAGTTGTGGTGGAAACTGCAAAATATGTACATTTTGCTGTTTAATTTGGAGCACATCTTAAACATCTATAAATTATAAACCTCAAACTTGCCACATGAGTCAACCAAACCACAAAGAGATGATTTTTGTTGTTATGAGTTTTCCGAGTTAGTCATTTTGGAAGTTATCTTTGAATCAAGGCCATATTCCCACAAATTTGGTGTTTTCATTTCAACAGGATGAGCATTGATATTGAAAACTATGTCGTGGTATTTCATGGGGTTGAGTGTGTATATTATGTATCTTGTTATTGTTACAATAGGAAAAGGATAGGAGATGTACAGTAAGCAAGAAAATAGAGTCAAGAATACTATTATAAGAGTTGTGTTTTTCAGACAAGAAGGATGCCGTGTGTAGACAGCCCATGGAGAAGGGCCCGTGTGAGGCCTACATCTACAGGTACTACTACAACCACACTCTAGGCTCGTGTGTCCAGTTCAAGTACGGAGGCTGTGATGGTAACAAGAACAACTTTGAAGATGAAGATACTTGCAATAAGACATGCCAATTCTACAAAGGTAAAAACCAATCCATAGACGTACCTCCATTCTGCGTACCAAAACCTAAAGTGGGTGATTGCAAGGCCCTAATTCCCAAGTACTTCTACAACACCATCACAGAGAAGTGTGAGATGTTCTACTGGGGAGGGTGTGGACAGGACCACACAAACATCTTTGACACAGAGGACAGGTGTATGAAAAAATGTGGTACGTATGTGTGACCATTAGCATCCATTACTTACAATCCGTTTACACACAGTACAATTTGATTGGGTTTCCCAGTTTTTGAACATGTGAATGAAAATATCAGCAATTTGAAAAACTCACACCAAGAATCATACGAAATCAGAGCACCAGCAAATCGTATAAGGTCCCATCTGGTACAACATATACTGAAAGGGACTAATAGTTTGCACTCCATCAGTCTGTGCATCACTTTGTGTGTGTACAGGTGTTGCAGAAACATGTTACAACTGTATGTAGGTGTCACCTGTGTGTACAGGTGTGGCAGAAACATGTACAGCTGTATGTAGGCGTCACCTCTGTGTACAGGTATGACAGGAACATGTTACAACTGTATGTAGGTGTAACCTGTGTACACAGGTATGACAGAAACATGTTAGAACTGTATGCAGGTGTCACCTGTGTGTACAGGTATGACAGCAACATGTTACAACTGTATGTAGGGGTCACCTGTGTGTACAGGTGTGGCAGACACATGTTACAACTGTATGTAAGTGTCACCTGTGTGTACAGGTATTAAAGAAACATGTTAGAACTGTATGTATAAAAGTGTATTAGAAACAGTGTTAGAAGTGGAAGTATGTTCATGAATATCTTTTCATCTTTTTGCATTCAATTTGTATTTAGGTATCACCTCTGTGTACAGGGGTGGCAGAAACATGTTACAACTGTACGTAGGTGTCACCTGTGTGTACAGGAATGACAGAAACATGTTAGAACTGTATGTAGTTGTCACCTGTGTGTACAGGTGTGGCAGAAAAATGTTACAACTGTATGAAGGTGTTACCTCTGTGTACAGGTATGACAGAAACATGTTCCAACTGTATGTAGGTGTCACCTGGGTGTACAGGTATGACAGGAACATGTTACAGCTGTATGTAGGTGTTACCTGTGTGTACAGGTGTGGCAGACACATGTTACAACTGTATGTAAGTGTCACCTGTGTGTACAGGTATGACAGTAATATGTTACAACTGTATGTAGGTGTTACCTGTGTGTACAGGTATGGCAGAAACATGTTACAGCTGTCTGTAGGTGTTACCTCTGTGTACAGGTATGAGAGAAACATGTTACAGCGGTATGTAGGTGTCACCTGTGTGTACAGGTATGAAAGAAACATGTTAGAACTGTATGTAGGTGTCACCTGTTTAAACAGGTATGACAGAAACATGTTACACCTGTATGTAGGTGTCTCCTGCGTGTACAGGTATGACACAAACATGTTACAACTGTATGTAGGTATCACATGTGTGTACAGGTGTGACAGAGACATGTTACAACTGTATGTAGGTATCACATGTGTGTACAGGTGTGACAGAGACATGTTACAACTGTATGTAGGTATCACATGTGTGTACAGGTGTGACAGAGACATGTTACAACTGTATGTAGGTGTAACCTGTGTACACAGGTATGACAGAAACATGTTACAATTGTAGGTAGGTGTCAACTGTGTGTACAGGTGTGACAGAAACATGTTACAGCTGAATGTAGGTGTCACCTGTGTGTACAGGGATGACAGGAACATGTTACAGCTGTATGTAGGTGTCGCCTGTGTGTACAGGTGTGGCAGACACATGTTACAACTGTATGTAAGTGTCACCTGTGTGTACAGGTATAATAGAAACATGTTACAACTGTATATAGGTGTTACCTCTGTGTACAGGTGTGACAGGAACATGTTACAACTGTATGTAGGTGTTACCTGTGTGTACAGGTGTGGCAGAAACATGTAACAACTGTATGTAGGTATCACATCTGTGTACAGGTGTGGCAGAAACAGGTACAGGTGTATGTAGGTGTCACCTGTGTGAACAGGTATGACAGAAACATGTTACAATTGTATGTAGGTGTCATCTGTGTGTACAGGTATGACAGAAACATGTTCCAACTGTATGTAGGTGTCACCTGGGTGTACAGGTATTACAGAAACATGTTAGAACTGTATGTATAAAAGTGTATTAGAAACAGTGTTAGAAGTGGAAGTAGGTTCATCAATATCTTTTCATCTTTTTGCATTCAATTTGTATTTATTCTTTTACTTTCAGCTCCAGTTGATATTTGTCAAGTAAGTATCATAACTAAATGCCAATTCCAAAGGTTATTATATAATAAGAGCTCAGCATCATATATATGGGTACCCTATAGTAATCATGGTATACCTATGTCGTTTCTATCCCTCCATCCCCACTTTCATTTCCGGAGATTAAGATAGTCTAAAATTCTAACATTTTATATTGTTATATTTAGATGTGCAGTAGGTGTTTAAAATCTTTCTAAGGTCAAAGTCAAGGCCACTTTATTTAAAGATACAATACGGAGGTATACTGTCAAAGGGGGGGTCCAAAATGGCTCCTCCTTTGATTTCAATTTTCTTTTGGTGAGGTGAAGACCTAAACCTTATCACAACAAAAACATCCATAAAACTGAAGTTCTCCAAAAGCCGGAGTTTTTCCCAAAAAGACGAATATTTTCAAACAATGCACTGAAGGATCATTTATGATGCAAAAGAATCTGCAGATCATATACTACAGTATACATATAACAATCCCTTGCTTTGGTTAGTTATCAGATATGTACAGACAAAGCAACAGCCAGAAGCCATCTGAAGCAATGATATTTTCCAGACAAAAAATGTGTTCATCTTAGAATAAAAGTATCTTATAACTTTTGCATACCAAAAATATTTTGATTATAGAGGACTCAAGTAAAAAACAAAGAAGTTACTCCTGATCTGCTTTATAATTTTATGTGGCTGTCAATTTAGGAAGAAAGAGATTAAATCTTCAGAACTACATGACCATAACCTTTCTAATTCAGTTTGTACATAGTATCTTAAATGTTTGATGTCATTGCATCAATGTTGTACTTGTGTTTAGATCAGGAACTGTGGGCCAGAGTATGTATGCCAGCCTAAGGGTAAAGGAGATGCTGACTGTATTCGTAAGTTTTACTGATCACCCCCTAAAATGATAGCTGATACTTCTGATTAGAGAGGGAGTTCAATGTTACGGTCACCATACTTCTGAATAGAGAGGGAGTTCAATGTTAAGGCCACCATACTTCTGATTGGAGAGGGAATTCAATGTTACGGCCACCATACTTCAGATTAGAGAGGGAGTTCAATCTTACGGCCACCATACTTCTGTTTAGAGAGGGAGTTCAATGTGACGTCCACCATACTTCTGATTAGAAAGGGGGTTTCCTGTTACGGCCACCATCCTTTTGGTTGGAGGGGGAGTTCAATGTTCCGGCCACCATACTTCTGATAAGAGAGGGAGTTCAATGTTTCGGTTACCATACTTCTGATTAGAGGGGGAGTTCAATGTTACGGACACCATACTTCTGATTAGAGGGGGAGTTCAATGTTACGGACACCATAGTTCTGATTAGAGAGGGAGTTCAATGTTACAGCCACCATACTTCTGATTAGAGAGGGAATTCAATGTTACGGTCACCATACTTCTGATTAGAGAGGGAGTTCAATGTTACGGCCACCATGTTATGTTCTACACATTTCTGTACTGGTAATTGGATGTCTTCGTTTAGTATGTTAGACCCTGAAGATGTAGTGTTTAAATACACTGCTGATGATCAACTCATTGTTGCATCAGAGGGTGTTTTCTGATTTGTCAGAACTGTTTTACATCTTTGTTCAGCCAAAGATCAGGTGTCATCTGGATTCCAGCCGTATGTACCCCGCTGTGAAAAGGATGGTTCTTACTCTCCCCAGCAATGTAGTGGCGACACCTGCTGGTGTGTGAACAATATGGGTCGCCCCGACAACAACACAATCTCTGTGGGAGATGCCAACTGTACAGGTAACTAATCCAATAGTCTAAAGTACACTATAGGGGCTCTGTACGGTAATCAGTGTATGTAATAAAGACGTTTAATTTTGACCTATCGTTTGGCGCCACAATGGCCAAGTGGTTAGGGTTGTCTGACTGCAGGCATACAGTCATTAGCCTTCCACCACGGAGTTGTTGGTCGAGGACTTCTTGGGGCAGTTGCAAGGTACTGGCCACAAGTAGGTGTTTTTTATCCGGTTACTTCGGTTTTCCTCCACCACCAAACCCAGCTGGCTCATCCTATGACCATAGCTGTTAATAGGACGTAAATCATAAACAAACCAAACAAATAATCCATTGTTTGCTTTTAACAACACTACAGTTGATCATGATTTCTGTTAACGTATTCAACATTGTTTGTTTTCATGTTGACAGGTTCTAGCACTGGAGGGCAGAGACCTAGTAAGTAATTCTCTCCATTATCTGTAATGACAAGTACCTGGTAGCGTTATTATTAAGTATAAGCCTTTAGTTCATTTCTACCTTCTATAAGAGCTGCAGATAAACCAGAAACGTGTGAATCGACAAGATTTCTTTGCATGAAAAGTGAAAACACATTTACTCTTTCTGAATGTATTGACCTGGTATTTACAAAAATCGTTCAAACCCTTCCATCTACGTTTTACAAATAAACCTGATGTTTTCTATTTATTTGTTAACTAGCTATAGTGTGTCCAGACCAAACTCGACCAATGATTTGTGCAAACAAGTGTCATAATAAGACATGTGGTAACCGCACTGATGTCCAGTGTCTGACCAATCCCTGTAAGGGTTGTCAGGTCAAGTTTGTGGATCAGGCCAACAATGAAGTGAATTGTAATGGTATGTACTTCATTCTCCTAGCTCATCCATTCATTACCCAAATTACTTACCTAATCCCTACAGACACACTTAATCCAACTCCTACCCACACACCTCATCCAATCCTTACCCACACACCTCATCCATCCTTTACCCACATACCTCATCCAATCCTTACCCAAATAACTAACCCAATCCCTACCCACATACCTCACCCAATTCCTACCCATATAACTCACCTATTCCTTACCCACATAGCTCACCCAATTCCTACCCATATAACTCACCCATTCCTTATATCCACATAGCTCACCCAATTCCTACCCATATAACTCATCTAGTCCTTACCTACATAGTTCACCCAATTCCTACCCATATTACTCACCCATTCCTTATACCCACATAGCTCACCCAATTCCTACCCATATAACTCACCTATTCCTTACCTACATAGCTCACCCAGTTCCTACCCATATAACTCACCCATTCCTTACCTACATAGCTCACCCAATTCCTGCCCATATAACTCACCTATTCCTTACCTACATAGCTCACCCAATTCCTACCAATATAACTCACCCATTCCTTACCTACATAGCTTACCCAATTCCTACCCATATAACTCACCCATTCCTTATACCCACATAGCTCACCCAATTCCTACCCATATTACTCAAGCCATCCTTCACCATAGATAGTGCTTTCCATTTCTCAATGTTTTTGCGAAGGCTATTATCACTACTTTTATTCCTTTCATTTTTTAAATTCAATGACGCTCCGTAACATATATTACTGTAATTTTGTGTATGTTTTCAGTTAATCCTTGTGACATGAAGGAGCCAAAGATGATGACCAGGCCAGCTGGTGGCTGCCTCAATGCAGCACGCAGATGGTTCTTCAAGAAGAGTACACAGAAGTGTGAGGTCTTCAAGTACTCTAAGAACTGCTATGGGAGAGACACCTACTTCAAGTCCCTTCTGGACTGCCAGAACAAATGTCAAGGTATCCTATTCAACATATGAACTGCCAAATTTGTTCTTGTTAATATTGTACCACAAAATACCAGTATTATTTTTACCAAACCAAACCAAAATATGAAGTATTTAAGTATATATAAATTCTGTTTTGTTCACTACAGGGTCCCCATGTGGTGAGACTGGTGTGGTGAAGACCTGTGCAAATAAGTGTGCCAGCATGACCTGTAAATATCACCCGCATGCCTCATGTAAAGTCAACCCATGTAACTGTGAGGCACACTTCTTTGACCCTGTCAGCCTGGAGGTCGTCAACTGCTCAAAGTGTGAGTACGGCTTGTTGTATTGTGTATGAGGGTGATTACAGTATCACTCGGCTCAAGTAACATGACCAGAGAAAAAAGGTCTTTCCAGCTTCACGATGAAGTGGAACAGCAATATCATGCCTACTCTTGCTCCTTCGCGAACTCCACATTCATAATGTTTCATTAGTATCAACAAATAATTGGACTGCAGTGACATGCTTTCAGCGGTATTGATGGGATTATTTTCATCTTTTTTTAATGTTGTTTTCTTTTTTTGAACGACAGAAAGACATATAAATATAAACATTAAACTGCTCTCTGATGCATTTCATAGGCAATATGAATGCTCTCTGCATTACAGGAAAATGACATGAACTGCTTAAGCGTTACATTTGAAATGTTATGACCAGCCTGCATCCCTTGTTTTATAGTTCACTGTATAACATTTGACCTATCAAACCTTTGACATAACTTGAGATCATACTTTGGTTTACTTTATTAACCTATGACTTTCAGTGATCACTCAGTGTCAGAAGAATCGCACCAAGGCATTCGCCATGTACAATGAGATGGTTGCTGCTGGTACAGCCGACGCAAATGTCACCTTACCTCAATGTAAAGAGGATGGACGCTTCTCCAGCCAACAGTGTAACGAGACTAGCTCGGTGTGCTGGTGTGTCAATGGGGCAGGCCAAGAGGTCAAAGGAACCAGGGTTAGGGTCAGCTCCTCTAGCCTAGACGTTGGTTGTAGTGAGTATTCCTGGAGCTTACTGCTACTTATTCCCTCTTTGCGTATTGCAGAGTTATCTTCTCTTGTGAGCAGGTATTGATTGTTTCGTCATTGGTTTGTGAGAGTTATTTCATCAATTTTTGATAAAACAACGTAATTTTATCACACAACCCAATGGCGTAACAATCAATACCTGCCCACAAGAGAAGATAACTCTGCAATACGCAAAGACGGAATTGCTGTACTATACAAAGTACATACAATACCATTACTGTATTTATACTTCACTTACAGCGTATGTTGCAATGCTATTATGTAACACTTCTATATTCGTTACAAAAACAAGATTGATGTGCGACCTATGTGTCTGTCAAATGTGTATGAATTTTATCAAGATTCACTGTATATTTATATTTCATTGGGAACAAAATGCCTGCACAACACATCTTACATCATTGCCATTTCTGTTTTACAGAGGACAACAATGTAACTAAGGCGATGGTTCAGCTCAGATTTAACTCCGACTACCAACGGGTCAGAGGCAAGGAAGCTGCTTTTATCATGTAAGTAATTCACCCTCTATGTGGACAATTACCTTCTTATGATATACAATGTTCATGGTCAGTCCAGGAACTTATCATAGCAGCTGTTCATGGTCAGTCAAGGAACTTAGCATAGCAGCTGTTCATGGTCAGGCCAGGAACTTATCATAACAGGTGTTCATGGTCAGTCCAGGAACTTATCATATCAGCTGTTCATGGTCAGTCCAGGAACTTATAACAACAGCTGTTCATGGTCAGTCCAGGAACTTAGCATAGCAGCTGTTCATGGTCGGTCCAGGAACTTATCATAGCAGCTGTTCACGGTCAGTCCAGGAACTTATCATAGCAGCTGTGCATGGTGAGTCCAGGAACTTAGCATAGCAGCTGTTCATGTTCAGTCCAGGAACTTATCATAGCAGCTGTGCATGGTGAGTCCAGGAACTTAGCATAGCAGCTGTTCATGGCCAGTCCAGGAACTTAGCATAGCAGCTGTTCATGTTCAGTCCAGGAACTTATCATAGCAGCTGTGCATGGTGAGTCCAGGAACTTAGCATAGCAGCTGTTCATGGTCAGTCCAGGAACTTAGCATAGCAGCTGTTCATGGCCAGTCCAGGAACTTATCATAGCAGCAGTTCATGGTCAGTCCAGGAACTTATCATACCAGCTGTTCATGGTCAGTCCAGGAACTTAGCATAGTAGCTGTTCATGGTCAGTCCAGGAACTTATCATACCAGCTGTTCATGGTCAGTCCAGGAACTTAGCATAGCAGCTGTTCATGTTCAGTCCAGGAACTTATCATAGCAGCTGTTAATGGTCAGTCCAGGAACTTATCATAACAGCTGTTAATGGTCAGTCCAGGAACTTATCATAGCAGCTGTGCATGGTGAGTCCAGGAACTTAGCATAGCAGCTGTTCATGGCCAGTCCAGGAACTTAGCATAGCAGCTGTTCATGGCCAGTCCAGGAACTTAGCATAGCAGCTGTTCATGGCCAGTCCAGGAACTTATCATAGCAGCAGTTCATGGTCAGTCCAGGAACTTATCATAACAGCTGTTAATGGTCAGTCCAGGAACTTATCATAGCAGCTGTGCATGGTGAGTCCAGGAACTTAGCATAGCAGCTGTTCATGGCCAGTCCAGGAACTTAGCATAGCAGCTGTTCATGGTCAGGCCAGGAACTTATCATAACAGGTGTTCATGGTCAGTCCAGGAACTTATCATATCAGCTGTTCATGGTCAGTCCAGGAACTTATCAAAACAGCTGTTCATGGTCAGTCCAGGAACTTAGCATAGTAGCTGTTCATGGTCAGTCCAGGAACTTATAACAACAGCTGTTCATGGTCAGTCCAGGAACTTATCAAAACAGCTGTTCATGGTCAGTCCAGGAACTTAGCATAGCAGCTGTTCATGGTCAGTCCAGGAACTTAGCATAGCAGCTGTTCATGTTCAGTCCAGGAACTTATCATAGCAGCTGTTCCTGGTCAGTCAAGGAACTTATCATAGCAGCTGTTCATGGTCAGTCAAGGAACTTATCATAGCAGCTGTTCATGGTCGGTCCAGGAACTTATCATAGCAGCTGTTCACGGTCAGTCCAGGAACTTATCATAGCAGCTGTTCATGGTCAGTCAAGGAACTTATCATAGCAGCTTTTTGTCAGAGATGCATCCATGAATTAATCATCAGTAGATTCACAGCTTTTGTCAGCGGAGAGTACACAAACTTATATTTCCCATAGTAAGCTTTGGTCAGCGGAGAGTAGACAAACTTATATTACCCATAGTTAGCTTATGTCAGCAGAGAGTACACAAACTTATATTTCCCATAGTAAGCTTTGGTCAGCGGAGAGTAGACAAACTTATATTACCGTTAGTAAGCTTATGTCAGCGGGAGTACACAAACTTATATTACCCATAATAAGCTTATGTCAGCGGAGAGTACACAAACTTATATTACCCATAGTAAGCTTATGTCAGCAGAGAGTACACAAACTTATATTACCCATAGTAAGCTTATGTCAGCGGAGAGTACACAAACTTATATAACCCATAGTAAGCTTATGTCAGCAAAGAGTACACAAACTTATATTACCCATAGTAAGCTTATGTCAGCAGAGAGTACACACTTATATTACTGTTAGGAAGCTTATGTATTGCCAGTGGTGGTCCTAAAGTCTGTCAGTGATGGAACCATGGAATCTCCTGTCAAGTTTCCGGAGGCTAGTAGGAATAATTATCATGATAATTACAGGGATTTGGAGTAAAAGAGGGTCATGAATTTTTAGAATGTGACAAAAGAGTGACAAAACAAAATAGAATTGATGCTAAGTTCTTAACATTATTGATAAAATGCGTATTTATCTAAATCCTACACAGAATTCTGATTTAGGGTAAGTGGGTAAGGTTAAAATTTTATATATGAATGTAACATGGTCTTGAATACCTCCTTTTAACTGGTGTAAATATCTGTACAATGTATTAATAAAATATGTATTTATCTAAACCCTTTTCAGAATCTTGATTTAGGATAAGTAGGTAGGTTAAATAGTAATTTTCATTTACAATTATAACTTTTTTACTGGTTTTAAACACCTTCCTTAAACTGTCAAGTGTAAATATTTTCAATGTTTTAGAAAGCAATGCTTCTGAATTTTAAACATTTTTTTCACCCTTAAACTGTCAAGTGTAAATATTTCCAATGTTTTAGAAAGTAATGCTTCTGAGTTTTAAACAGGCAGGTGACTTCATGATCATCATCACAAGATTTAGCAATGGAATTACTTTCAAAACATGTAAATTTTTCGACAATGATTGGCCAATCGTCTATCAATAGGTTTGGCCATGGATCGACAGCGTTGGTCCAATGCACTGACACTTAGGTGCCCATGGACTGTCAACACTGGGCTCATGATATTAAGATTCACATCAATGTTCAAATTTCCTGCTTTGAAGTGAAAGTTTTAAATTTCAGTGGAGGGTGATGTTAATTTCAATATTAAGTAACGGTTCATTTTTTATACAAACTGTTGTTTTCAGAGTCGTTAAGGTAGCACTAGGACCAGTCTTAGCCAATGAAGTGGAGAAAATTCAGGTAAGTTAGTCATTTTATCGCTAGGAAATGTCTTTAAAAATGTTGAACATTTTGAAGTTTGTCTGCGGATATATGGAAATGATCCTATTCCGTTTTTCCCCTTCTAACTAACTGTTGACCTCCCTAGAATAATCCATGGTCTATCCTTATAAAGATGAGCCGGTTCTTATTGAAACCTTGCAATCATGAAACATCATTTTTGATTTATGAACAAGTATAATTATGAAAAGAATTTCTGTGAATTTTGCCAGGTGAGTGAGGGTAGCATTGTGGTGGACATGACTGTGAATGGAGAAGCTGATCCTACTGTTGTAGCAGCACAAATCGAGGAAAATGTGAGTTTCTACCTTCCTTTTTTGTTAAAATTCACCTTATCGTGGGTGTCATTTGTGTGATGCTAAATGTAAGTTCAGATCTTTTTTAATTTTCTTGGATGTATGGTGTTTGAAATAAAAGTGTGGATGATATGAGATGCCTTGAGAGTTTTAGTAAGTTTTGTTTTCGTGTGGTGTAGGTGGTGAATGGGGACCTGCAGGTGGTGTTTGAGGGGCAGACACTGACGGCTGACCCATCCAGTGTGCAGACAGAACTGGTGTTCCAGGCTCAGACCGGGTACATCCCAGTCGAACATGAGGAAGATCTTGACAAAGCAACTGTCGTTGCTCTTATCGTCATCGTCGTTGTGCTTTCTGCCATATTGATCATCATCGCTTTAGTCGTAAGTACTATACTATTCTATGCCTAACTAGGCCAGTCACAGGTAGAGACAATGGAGGACTAACTAGGTCAGTCACAGGTAGAGACAATGGAGGACTAACTAGGTCAGTCACAGGTAGAGACAATGGAGGACTAACTAGGCCAGTCACAGGTAGAGACAATGGAGGACTTACTAGGTCAGTCACAGGTAGAGACAATGGAGGACTAACTAGGTCAGACACAGATAGAGAAAATGAAGGATTAACTATGTCAGTCACAGGTAGAGACAATGGAGGACTAACTAGGTCAGTCACAGATAGAGAAAATGGAGGACTAACTAGGTCAGTCTTCTTAGTCAGGGTTTCCGAGGAACATATTTTCTGATCTGTTGGTCACCAGGTGCACTTACATGAGATTATAAGATGCTTTCATATGTACCGGGATTTGTATTAAAACCTTTCTCATGAAACAATTTGGAGAACCTGGCTTAATATTCAGATCAAAGTATGAAGTATGTAGGAATGATGTGATTAAAGATTTATGTGAATGATTCGCCACCTTTCAAATTAATGTTATGTTTTCACATTAAAAATTGCTACATGTCTCTGTCTTATCTATAACCTAAACACAGAATTTTATATCATCTGCAATAATACTCTTTTCATAATATAAACAAATCTGATTAAACTGCTCTCACAGAAAATGTCTTTATTATCAATTTTCAAAGAAAGAAACTGCAATTGTTTCTTCTATTTCTTAATTATTTCAATATAACTTAAACCTTATAGAAAACATGTGTTTGTTAACAAAGAATTAAATACTGACTGATCGCACACCGCAACGTTGTCATAGGTAACCACTGTTGTTATTGAGTTCGGTCTGTGAACATTTTACAACTTTCCTAAAGGCATCGACAAAAATGTCCACGCTTAAAAAAAGTGACCATCTGTTCTCAACAACTTCCAGATTAGTAAGCTGAAGTAACAGTTGAGGAAATCCGTTCCAATTCAGAAGTGTCCGTCTTTGGAGTTTTCTAGATTAACAGAATGATTAGTGAAACGAAGATTAATGAGATTCGACTGTCTAAATTTTCTTGAATATAACTGATATTTATTTCAACTAATTTCATTTTCTGATTGAATCGAATGCATTGGATGTTACATTTGAATTTAAAATATTGAAACTATTAAACTCTTCTTTTTTTTCAGTTTCTTTGGAAGAGGAAATCCCAAGAAAAGAATGAATTTTCTAGTTTAGAGGTAAATTACACACAACTCCAGTTAACACCTAATGTATCCACTGACTGTTAGGTTAGGACAGCCAGGTCCATCATATAAACACCAGCCCTTTCTATACGCTCGTCATCGGACAGGTTGTATATTAGTATGGACTGCGTTGTTCGTTCGTCCGTCCGTTAACTTTTTTTCCTTGTCATCGCTCTCCTGCCTTCATTCATTATTATTCTGACTTTATTCACATGTTACATATTGTTTATTAAATTTTAAATTTGTTTTTTTCAAAAGAATTATTATCATTAAATCACTGATGTGGATAATCCTAGACCTCTGATCATCACTCCTGTTGATCCTCTTACCTAGACCTCTGATCATCACTCATCTGTTGATCCTCTTACCGAGACCTCTGATCATCATTCACCTGTTGTTTCTCTTACCTTGACCTCTGATTATCACTCATCTGTTGATCCACTTACCTAGACCTCTGATCATCACTCATCTGTTGAACCTCTTACCTAGACCTCTGATCATCACTCATCTGTTGTTTCTCTTACCTAGACCTCTGATCATCACTCATCTGTTGAGTCTCTTACCTTGTCCACCTTTTATTATTAATCGTTATGTAAAGTGTATTCTCTTACCAAACTCAATAGTGCTAAGGGCTAGTTTAGGATTATTTGATTCAATTATAACTTCTAATAATAAGTCAAGGATGTGATCAACCCTTTCCTCATTGTTTTTCTGAAAGAAAAATGTCAAGATTACCACAGACAATGTTGACATGAGTGTGTTTGACTAATGTCCCATCACCTGTATTGACTTGTATTTATTATCTCCCCTTATAACCACATGCATCCTCCTGCTAACACAACTTTTACTGTTTGTTGCCGCCAAGTTAATAAAAATTTGCAAAGCAACTTGTCTAAATTTGTAATGGGCTGAAAAAGTACTGAAATTCCATTGTTTTTCTTTAAAAGCACTTTTTCAAATGGAAATATCAGGAAAATATCAATTCAGGTTCAATACAAATCTTGCTCACTGGCAAATACTAAGTAAAAGTAATCAAATATAAAAACAAGGTTTCACAACATGTGTTTAAGAATCTAGGAAAATGATAAGGTGACAATGTTTCAGATTAGAAAAAAATGAAATGTGAATATAATTTAGAGAAAAGTATTTAACTGTTTTTCAAGATAGAATCAAATGAGCGACTGGGTAAAGGAGCATGCCCGTGTTGTCCGTGTTGTGTGGGAACCGAGTATTTCAGTTATTCAAGATAGAGATAGAAATTTTAGATGTTAATGTGAAATGTGCATTTATATATTTGCATCAAATGACTGTACAGACCCTGCTAATCCAGAATTTACAAATTGTACTAATCTTGTTATTTGTTATATTTATTCTCTACTTTATCCCTTATAACACACACACAAAACATCCATCTCCTTGCACACAAAAGTCCTATACTAAAAAGGTAATAACAAGTAGGTAAGAGATGGAGCATCAACACCAGGGATTCCGTGATTTTATTTGTTGACATGTTTCGGTAGGCGAGGCCTACCGTCATCAGAACAATTTAGTTTACCTATTCCTTTGACCTTTAACCTTGGTATAACATGTTGTGCATGAGTCCTTGTTCTACTAATGTGTTCTATTAACTTTGTTCTGTCTGTTTACAGAAGTCTCAGGTACAGGGCCACAGCAATGCTGCATACGATCAGGTATACGAAAAACAGTGAGTGTCCAGGACCGTGTACACAGGTTACCCATAACCGTGCCTCTATCACCCAGACAACAGTATCAAATCAGAGACACTGCAAATTTGTGATCACATATTTTGTATAGACATATAGTATACTTAAACTTAAGATATCTGGTTAATTTGCTGTAAGGTCTTGAGTAGTTCAGACAAAGGGTAAGGAAATCATTGCTATTGTTATATTTTCACTGGTGTACCATACAGATATACCTCCAACTGAACGGTCAGGGAGATAGTTCTCTAGTGTACTAGGTATACCTCTGGCAGAAGGGTCAGGGAGATAGTTCTCTAGTGTACTAGGTTTACCTCTGGCAGAAGGGTCAGGGACATAGTTCTCTAGTGTACTAGGTTTACCTCTGACAGAAGGGTCAGGGAGATAGTTCTCTAGTGTACTAGGTTTACCTCTGACTAAAGGGTCAGGGACATAGTTCTCTAGTGTACTAGTACCTTGGCAAGATTAATGAATACATATACAGCTTTGGATAACTGTCCTTCTCTCTTGACCAGCTTGGGAGGAGAAAGTGGACCTATAAAGTTGTTCTACTATTGATACTGTATCTGGCATTGGATTGAAGATTAATGCATAGAGGGGACATGTAGAATCTATCTCTTCTGTGTGATGTTGACAGAGAAATATCAACACAAATGTAAGATTTTTGAAGTTGAAACTTCACTAACCTTTTTTCTAAGAGTTGATTTTCTCTGCATCACACAGGAGTGATTTATTATTTTTCCACACACCTTCCTCCGTAAAAATATGATGTCAAAGTAAACCCAATTGAACCTGCCATCACAAAGAGCACACGGAGCGTGCGACAAAAATGATGACGGTGACAGGTAAAGACATGTATATCTTTTCCCTAACAAAACGGGGAATGTACCTGTTAAATGTGGGGGGGGGGGAAGACGTGCACAAATAGCCTCCTTTGTCTGAAGTCTACTCAATGACATAGCTGTCCACAAATACATGTATCACTCTCACATCACCGATTCCCCTATACTCAGCACACTATTTGCTTTGGAGATTAATATTTTTATATCATTTAAACAAGAATTTATGGCAATATGAAACATATTTTGACAACTTTATGAGTATCTATTTGTCTTATTAACAGGATTTATATTTGTATATAGCTTTGGGCATTCATTTCTCAAGAATTTGTTGCCTAAATAACTTGATCTTCTAAGGGTTTGCTGGCCAAATAGATGCTGTTTTACTTATGTAGGTTTGTTGTTCAAAACATGTTACATGGACCTTTATATCAAGGATAATGTTATATACCAGGTATCTCTATAACACTCAACCACCTACAAAACTGATAAAGGAATCTTGCCAGGTTTTGTACTAATTTTCAAAAATCTATTATGTGTTTTATACCATATTTATATCACATTTGTATAGTAAAGCATACTTCTTGGTAACGCACTTGTCAATTCCACTTTCAGGTGATGCTAAACAAAATTAGACTTTGTTGTTAAGTTTTGACGTGTGGTAGAGGTATTTGATTTGAGTGAGACTCCGTCACTGTAGTGTACCTGTTCCATTATAGGCGATGGTACACTAAGTGTAGGAGATCTGTGAGTATGTGTATCCTCTACCCAATTCTCTACATAATATATCTCTTTATATAGACGTCTTCATTACACCTAGGGATCACTACTACAACACTTTTAAGATATCATATCCATTCATCAGTTTTGTTCTGTGATATAACAGGAGATATATAGTTATTGGTACTGTCATCAGTTTTGTTCTCTGATATAACAGGAGATATATAGTTATCGGTACTGTCATCAGTTTTGTTCTCTGATATAACAGGAGATCTATAGTTCACGGTACTGTCATCAGTTTAGTTCTCTGATATAACAGGAGAGCTATAGTTAACGGTACTGTCATCAGTTTTGTTCTCTGATATAACAGGAGATATATAGTTATTGGTACTATAGTGGGTTTTGTTTATGTATTTTATACATTTTATATTGAACTTTTAAAAGAGTTGACTGTACAGGTATTTCTTTATGTGTAAGTTTACCAAAATCAAAACTTATTGTTGCTGTTATGTTTAACTACCAAAGGTAACATTACAACCAGTAGGATTTTTTTAGTATCTGAGGTATCATACCAATCTTACCATCAGAGTATTTTTTCTGCCTATATGTATATTTCAATATCAAAAGAAAACTATTTTGTTACTACAAGTTTGAAAGCAAATACTTTGAACGAACTATTTTACATCAGAACAAATTGTGCGACAAATGAGTTCATTATGAAATGTTACATGTATACTGTAATTAACATTATGGGCAAGGGAGATAACCGAGTTATTTTTCTGTCAAACTTAATTGTGTATTTAACCTATAATCCTAATAGAGCTATATTATTACACTCATTCCGCGTTGTGAGGATTGTATACTACATATCGTCAATGTAATCACCCTTTGATATCTATTGTTATCTGCTATGTAAGCATTACATTACCTTATAAGTGAAGGTGTTTCTGTTTGGATGAATATGGATGAATGATGTAAACACTTGGATTCTATATTCAGTGTGTTTCAATAATGTTTGTGGTCTTTTTACACTGTTACATTCCTTCTTGTACCACATATCATGGAAACTTACGATTTAATTTGTAATTGTACTTTTATTGTATACTTTTTTGGGGTGGGGGGATACATCATGTTAGTTAAATATTTTCACAAAAGAAATAGTTCTAGAGAAGATATAAACAGTGTCTGTTGTAGATATTGGTGTCAGAGTTATGAGATATGGCCTTTGTTGGTTACAGTATTTCTGTGCAATATTAATAAATATAAACTTTATTTATTTTACAACAATTATGAAACAAGTTATTTCAACTTATATTAATCACTCTTGTTGGCCCAGATGTTAGCTGGTGGGGGGTCTTAGTGTGGGAGGAAACCGGAGTACCCGGAGAAAACCCACGTGGTCGGGCAGCCGACCCCAACCTTTTCACGTCCAATCAGGGAATCGAACCCCGGCCGCCTTGGTGAAAGGCAAGTGTGCTATCCACTGCACCACCCGACCACCCTAATATTAATACTTACCTATGCAGGCATGGGTCCCCAAATCTTCCTTCCTAAAATTCACCCATAATTAATCGGAGGTGATGAAAAGCTAACTATGCACCCGACTAACATGAAATCCTGGATGCACCTGTAATATGTTCCCCGTTACCTGTAGATTTGTCTACGTTGTTACCTGTATGTAGCTAGTGTCTAGTTTTACAATGATAAACAAATCTGCCTTGTTACACAAAATTTATTTTGTTTGTCTTCAAACTTTATATATTATACTGCTTTAGATATTTTCTTTTCAACTTCCTAAAATGTGTATCCTTAAAATATGTGTCATCTCTAATTTTCTTTAAAAGAAATTAAATAAATATTTTGAGCATGCAAACATTAATTATTATTGATATTCAAATTTTAGGAATTGTATATTGTGTATTTTCAAAGAAAAAAACGTAAAATGTCCAGATATAATGGAACCTCATGGTGAGAGTAAGAATCCTGAGATGGTAACTTAACCCTTTATAGTGTACTGCTGATAAGCCAAGGGTCTGATAGAAGTCAACTAATTTTGTGATCATTTTGCAACAGCTGCTATGTAGATCATATTTAGATGGACTTTTAACTCATTCACCCCCTGAAAACACATTTGAACTCTTCCAATTCAAAGGTTGGTATAATTCATTATGAAATTTCAGGGGTGAATGAGTTAATTGTGGGTTAGGTAGCCCCATGCTATATGGGCTCAGAGAACTCCTGAGAGCAGGAACTGGAGAGTAAGGTTCCAATACTAACATTTGTAAACTGTAATGTATCCTAATGGTTAACAAAACCAGGGGATTTTTGTGTGAACAAAATGTGGAGATAGATGAAGTTCTATAGATTTAAAAGGACTTTTGTATTATTTTGAATTTATTTGGTGAAGTATCTGTAATGTGTAGCCATGTTTACCTGTATAATTCTACATTCCATACCCTTTACTGGATCATAGACATTGCGTTGATGTAGAGACATGTTTACCGGTATAATTCTACATTCCATACCCTTTACTGGATCATAGGCATTGCATTGATGTAGAGACATGTTTACCGGTCTAATTCTACATTCCATACCCTTTACTGGATCATAGACATTGCATTGATGTGTAGCCATGTTTACCGGTATAATTCTACATTACATACCCTTTACTGGATCATAGACATTGCATTGATGTCGAGACATGGGGTCCACTTATAACTGCATACTTTCTATTTATTGTAACTTTATAGTCAGGTATTTGATAATCATTTACAAAGAATCTCAGAATTCCAATTTTCCATAGCGAGCTTCGGAGTGCAGGATAACACTGGAGCTTGACAGATTACTTGCTAAAATATAATTACGTAGCTATTAACAATCATCCTTTTCTGTGTCTTGTTCTTTTGGTTATATTTTGAAATAAAGATATTTCACTTAAAGTGCTTCTAGCTGGTTCTTTTTAGCTCACCAGGGCCATGGCGGTGAGCTATAGCATTATTCATCGTAAACTTTTTCCTTTACAATCCTACTACTCCTGTATGGCAGATCAGATTTCAACCAAACTTGGTCTTAAGCATCACTCAATGCCCACCTTATATGAATTACAAAAAAAAAAAAAAATCTAGAAAAAATACAAAATACCAGGTATTCCTGAAATTGCATTCCCACATATGGTAATCTAGCAACATCAGGGAAGTGATATCAAAACCACCATTAGTAGTATAACCTTGACCTGGAAATGGAATATTTCCCTGGGAGATCATAGTAACAACAATAAAACATCTAATGATAGCAATTGTAAAATGACCAAAGTTATTCATTATTACTGTAATCATAGACGTCGTACAGCAGACAGATCTGGCCAAAAAGATCGCCTGAATGCCACCCCATTGGGGAGCACAATTGCCCCGGTTTGAGGACAAAATGTCTTACTCACAATATGACCAAATATATAAGGTGATGTAACACATAGTTCTATCTTGTTTCTGATCAATCATCTGATATATGGATCATTGCAAAGCTGACATATAACAATATCAGGTCCGGCCGGATCCATGCTTGGCAATGTTAGATATCCCAGTCAAGACCAAGTGCCAGCTGAAAAGGACAGTGGCTGGATTCAAAACAGCAGAAACACTAAAAACCCCAAACTAACTGTTTGTGAAGCGAGTATGAAATAAGACACTGTCTACATCTGAATACCTATGAAAGAATTGTCAACGAAACGCTTGTTCGAACGCAAAACTGATAAAACTAGTGTAAAATATGAACAAAACGATGATTTAATAAGACCAAGTGTACCAAGTAGTGTCTTCTGCTTCTTCATTGACAGCTTTAACACCACCAAGTAAAGCTATGTCCAATCTGTATTATGCCACGTCCAGGCAAGTGACCAGGAAACAGTATAGCACACTTACGAGTACACAAGGAAACGCAGCATTTCTAAATAAGATCATGATGCCCATAATTTTCATTAACCTGCAACTCTGGAAATCTCGAGGTGCCAGCTGTCAGCAGTCAATATCTATCACGTAAATAAGGATATTCGGAGAAACAACTGTGACACTGTGTGTTGGTAAGTATGGATGTTACTGTCAACAACAGGAAAATCCACTATTAGAAAATCGGAATCATAACGCTTATCGTATATCTTAGTGCGCAAGACATCATCGATATTTTTGAAAGCGAAAGTAAAAGACTTGGCTTTTTTGGTTAACAGTCCTTAGAAGCTCTTTAAAAAAATCAGCCTTGTATGGAAATAAAAAGAAGACAGAGTTTGTTCCAATGTCGATTATGTAATATCCAACAGTCTGTTTGAAAATATTGTTATACAAAACCTAAACCGTGAACTAAAAGGTCAAATGATTCGGTAGAAGAAACAGCCTTAAGGAGAACATTCTCAAGCTTCTGGACTCTTCAAAATTCATAGTCCTTTAATTTTAGAAATAATACCAGACACCATAAGACGCAAACATGCGATTCAAAACGTTCATATACTGCAAAAGTGGGAAATGAACTTTGCATTGCGAACATTTTGGTATCTTTTCTCAAAAGAGTAACATGTTTAGGATAATAAACCTAAAGGGTTCTGTTTACTATTCACCAGTTTTGAAAACACAAGTGTCCATTCCCAACAGGTCATTGTCAGTAACAGATACTTGCTCCAGTAGTTCTTAAAAAATAAAGTTTTTCTTCTTCAAATTTACCATATTCGCTAATCCGAGATAGACTGTGTCATAAAAGCAGACATTTCTGCAACAAATGCTAACACGTTTTTGTGATCGTATATGAAAATAGGCATTTGGTATCGAACGGAAATCATTCAAAACCAATGTGTTCAAAGTTAATATTTATTTCATTCTTTGAACTTCAAACTTTTTATCTCTTTTCATATGTGTTTAGTTTTAGAAAAGTGTTTTTTCATCTTCTAATGCATATCTACAGTACAAAACATTCGTTCTTCAGCAACACAACAAAGATACTACCTCGCTTGTATCTCTTTAAAGTTGACTATCATATTGTAACGTATATGTTACCTAGCCACCTAGAGATACAAATAAATTTTTACAGCATCTTCAATCGAAATTGTAAATGTAATCCTTACTTCTTTTGATTAACTGCTATAAATTTGATCTATGTTGCATTAAAACAAGGACATAATTCGTTCTTGTAACGTATCTGTTCACACAATTTGAACAAGTAACTTTATAACAAACTTTTATATTGAAAACAACTTCACAAAAGATTCCAGACGTAATTAAACACCAAGGCGGCTTTGACTAGTAATGCAAAAAGTTTGTGCACTAGCGCACATGTCACTTTTCCCCATCGTTACTCCCATTCCAAAATTAACAGATACGTTACCATTCCAACAGATACGTTACACATTATTTTGGTCAAGTGTTAGACTCGTGCTACTTAACATTATCACTAAAACAAACTTTAAACCGATGTACTGATCACTTGTGATCAAATATATGCACCTATCTCAAATGTTCGCATAACCAAGTCGATAATATAATGCACCACAACAGAAACGTGACCAAAGTGAACATGTACGTTACATATTTTCCAAATGATGCGATTCCTTATCCTCACATATCCCACCCCTTTCTTTCATAGCTTTTCACTAACTTGTCCTTTAAAATACATCTATAGACGTTAAATTTATTTGAACATCTACAATAACGTACACAAATTAACCATTACTATATATGCATTCATGCCTTTAGATTTCCTAAGATTTGAAGATATTCCCCTTAAAACTTAAACTTGAAACAAGCAAGTACAGTCTGTAAAGGGTCTAATTACGTTGTTCCCATCAAAATCTCACGAAACAAAACTAGAATCTAGAGTATCTTTGTTCGAAGCTAAGATTATAGAACCGTCTACAACGTATCTGGTCGGCAAAACTGTTTACGTCAGCAAAATTAAATGCACTCGGTATTCGCTTTAAATTAACACATTGTACAACAATGTTATACTTCAGTTGTATCGCGTAAGCTATACAAAAATTCCCACGACAATGAGTACAGTTTTATTAGATGAATACAGGTCACGTATCTGTTGAAATTTTAACGGACAAACCACGAAACCCG
Organism: Mizuhopecten yessoensis; assembly: GCF_002113885.1. Lineage (NCBI taxonomy): Eukaryota > Metazoa > Mollusca > Bivalvia > Pectinida > Pectinidae > Mizuhopecten > Mizuhopecten yessoensis. The sequence continues at coordinate 269,070 of NW_018406312.1, forward strand.
AGTTTCATGTTGGATATTATACTTAATATATGCTTACGGAATTAATGTCGATGGATTGATATGCGATGTAAGATACCTTTAGTCAATATACCAAGATATTTTATACTTGTATTCACCAATAATAAATGCTTGTATTATGGGTGTTTTGTTTGTCTAAGTAACGTATCTGGCAAGACATTTTGCGACAGTAGATAATCGCCAAAAAAAAACATATTTTAGGTTAAATTATCGATATTGAATTAATTAAAATTTGTTTAGACATAAGTAAACTTAAACCATGAAATAAAACATATGAATTACAACTAAACTGGGGAAAAAATGCAAAGCTTTTTGTATCAGAAAAAGTGACGCGACAACGATGAAAAATTAACCGTACGTTTTCATTAAAAAAAATGTTTGTTCTGGAAAACACAACAATGTTGAAACAGTGAACTATAGTTTTGACGTAAAGGCTATATTATAGGCGGTGAAAGGATCATGCGACATGATTTTCGGTTAATGGCGCATGATAAGTGAGAATGGGTGAAAACCCATTGAGCGAAGAAATACTATAAACAACTCTGAAGGAGATGAACTTTGGAGACTGAAGACTGCAATTGACAGACGGAGTACTCTTATTTCCCCAATCCCATCTCAAGCACAGTCTTTTTGATTTTGTAATCTACGTGGTGTAAAATTTCGGACAGGTGATAGGCCAATATTACCGTTCTTTTAGCAGAAAAGTATAATAGTGACAGACATTTGGAAATATTTGAAGTCCTCAATCCTCACAAATCAGTCTTGTTCAAAATCCATGAGTTCAAATTTATCTTAAACGTGAAGCCGGTCATACTATTTCGGCGTATGCGTAAATGCATACTCTCATGCTTGGAATCAACTGCCCACGGCATGTTGGGATATCGGATGACTTTAAGAAATCATCCATTCATGAACTCGAATCTCTCGGACTTATTCAAGATACATGGTGTGTTTCTTAGAAAGTTGTAAAACTACCATCGAAAACTCATGCGAACATATAATATAGCACAGCATACAGAGATTTTGAAGACCTAGCTTTTTAATTAAACAATTTAAAATTACTTGAAGCAGACGACTCCTTAACAACGTAAAGTGACCAGTTGTTCGAGGAAATTCTTACTCAACGCTCATACTTGCGCAGAAAATTGACTTATATCCCGACGAGAAACGATTGACGTATAAAACCAGCAATTGTCGGTCCGATACTCAAACTTGTATATGTTGCAAGATTCAGGAACCCTATCGTTATGTCTAACGTGTCATGAATCCCCCAGGATGGGATTGGGAGCATAACATTCTAAAACCCAATACATTCATTATAATTTTGGCAACCCCCTTGATGACGCAGGACTAACCCAACTGGTAGAAAAGCCCACACGAAACAATAACATCTTGGACCTTATCATCACCCACCATCGTAGCTAAGTCTCCCGTATTGCAGTTATGCCTGGCATTTCGGATCATGGCATTGTGTTTGTTGAATTCCTGGCTTCTACAAAAAAAACAAGACAAATTCCATTATACAAAAAAGCTAACTAGGAATCTAGGAAGAATACGTTAGAAGTGTTCTATCTTAAGCTTCAATTTTCTTATAAGGAGCAAATTTCTGATACTAATACCATCTGGTGTGATTTCAAGCAATTTTTTAGTGAATATGCACATACCACACAAAATATCAAAACCAAAAGAAAGCCAACCCTGGATATCACATGAAATTAAACACTTGATTAATAAACGAAACAGACTATTTAAAAAATCAAGAAAGTTTTGTGATAAAGATATAACAAAGAAATATAAAGAACTGAAACATTCTATCCAAAAAAAGATTCGGCAGGAGTATTGGAGATATATAGAAAACATAGTTACTACAGATGAGACTTCGGTCAATGGAACTTTCACATGTATGAAAAATGTTTGGACCTACATAAAACACAAGAAAACAGACTTCTCATATATCCCCCATCTAAAAGAGGATGGCAAAGCTCATTTCAGATTCCTATTCAAAAGCAAACCTACTCAATAGGCAATTCGAATCAGTTTTCTCTACATCCAAAAACATATCTCCTGACGTTTTTGCTAAAGTTAATTATATGAATCCAGATCAGATATATCCAACCATGAACACCCCCTCATTACCTCAAATGGTATCCAATAACTGCTAAATAATCTTGATAGTTCCAAAGCACCAGGCCCAGACGACATGAGTCCAAGAGTTTTGAAGGAATTGGCGAGTGAAATTGACCCTATTTTGAGTATAATATTCAACTCGTCCCTACAATCTGGCAATGTTCCGCAAGATTGGAAAACCGCCCATATTGCTCCAATATTTAAGAAAAAAAGGGCCAAAAACATGATCCTGTAAATTACAGACCTATCTCACTCACTAGCATTTGTTGTTAATTAATGGAACATGTCATAGTGTCACACATCATGTCACATTCAGATCGTCACAATTTTTTGTATCTTCGCCGACATGGTTTTCGAAAATAAAATTCAGATCCTGTGAAACACAACTTTTAGAATTTGTTGACGATAATTACCAAAACTCTTGACAACTCAAAACAATCCGTTATATTGGTTATGGATTCCTCCAGGGCATTTGATAAGGTCAGCCACTCTCTTCTTACCAACAAACTCAGTCATTATAGTATAGATGATAAAACAACTTCCTGGATCTCAAACTTCTTAAATAATAGAACCCAATCAGTTCTTGTTGAAGGCGTCAAATCTGAGTATGTAACAGTTTTATCCGACGTCCCCCAGGGATCTGTTCTGGGGCCTAGTCTGTTCCTATTTTATATCAATGATATGCCAATTGGCTTGAACTCCACGGTCGGACTATTTGCGGATGATACCATCATATATCTGACAATTACGTCAGAGAAAGATGCCAGGATCCTACAGTCTGACCTGGACAAACTAGCCATTTGTGAGAAAAAAATGGCTAATGGCTTTCCACCCTGATAAGTGTTATGTTCTTACAATTTCTAAGAAAAAAATCCCCTGTCATTTTTTATTATTCTCTTCATGGCCAAATATTAAAACATGTTGATTCTGTGAAATACCTAGGAGTAACCCTCAGATCAGATTTGAAATGGGACTCGCATATAACTTAGATCAGATTTGCAACAAGGCAAATTCTACTCTAGGAGACAACATTATCTCCGTCATTTTGCAGAAAAGAGCACTACTCCTACAAAAAAATCATTCAGCAATATCGGTATACGAATGACGGCGAAATCTGATGAACAAGTGATCACTAGAAAGAGCGGTTCTCTTTGGTTCACGACAATATAACCTCGAACAGGGCCGATAACTAGTTTCCGTATAGAATAGGGCCGGTCAGTGTTGCTTTAGAAAATAGGGCCGATCACAGTTGCCATAGAGAATAGACCTATCACAGTTGCCATAGAGAATTGGGCCGGTCATCTTTGTCATAGAAAACAGGTCCGATCATAGTACTTTGCCATAGAGAATAGGGCCGATCACTGGTTGCCATAGAGAATAGAGCCGATCACTGGTTGCCATAGAGAATATGACCGATTATCGTTACCATAGAGAACAGACCCGATCACTCGTTGTCATAGAGAATAGGACCGATCATGGATGCCATAGAAAATATGACCGATTATCGTTACCATAGAGAACAGACCCGATAATCGTTGCCATAGAGAATAGGGCCGATCTTAGTACTTTGCCATAAAGAATAGAGCCGATTATAGTTGCCATCGAGAACAGGGTCAATCACAGATGGAGAATAGGGCCAATCGTCGTTGTCAAAGAGAATAGCACCGGTTAATAGTTGCCATAGATAATAGTACCGATTACTAGTTGCTATAGAGAATAGCACCGATTAAATCATCGCTGCTATAGAAAAAGCACCGATTACTAGTTACCATAGAGAATAGGGCCAATCATCATTGCTAGCAATCATCGTTGCTATCAACCATCATTGCCACAGAGAATAGGGCCAATCATCGTTGCCATAGAGGATAGGGCCAATCATCGTTGCCGTAGACAATAGGACCAATCATCATTGCCATAGAGAATAGGGCCAATCATCATTGCCATAGAGAATAGGGCCAATCATCATTGCCATAGAGAATAGGGCAATTCATCGTTGCCGTAGAGGATAGGGCCAATCATCATTGCCATAGAGAATAGGGCCAATCATAATTGCCATAGAGAATAGAGCCAAACATCGTTGCCATAGAGGATAGGGCCAATCATCGTTGCCATAGAGGATAGGGCCAATCATCATTGCCATAGAGAATAGGACCAATCATCGTTGCCATAGAGAATAGGGTCAATCATCATTGCCATAGAGAATAGGGCCATTCATCGTTGCCACAGATAATAGGGCCATTCATCGTTGCCTTAGAAAATAGAGGCAATCATCGTTGCCATAGAGAATAGGGCCATTCATCGTTGCCGTAGAGAATAGAGCAATTCAATGTTGCCATAGAGGATAGGGCCAATCGTCGTTGCGATAGAAAATTGGGCGAATCATCTTTGCCATAGAGAATTGGGCCAATCATCTTTGCCATAGAGAATAGAGCCAATCATCGTTGTCATAGAGGATAGGGCAAATCATTGTTGCCATAGAGAAGAGAGCCAATCATCGTTGCCATAGAGAATAGAGCCAATCATCGTTGCCATAGAGAATAGGGCCAATCATCGTTGCCGTAGAGAATAGGACCAATCATCATTGCCATAGAGAATAGGGCCAATCATCGTTGCCGTAGAGAATAGGGCCAATCATCATTGCCATAGAGAAGAGAGCCAATCATCGTTGCCATAGAGAATAGGGCAATTCATCGTTGCCGTAGAGGATAGGGCCAATCATCGTTGCCATAGAGAATAGGACCAATCATCATTGCCATAGATAATAGAGCCAATCATCGTTTCCATAGAGGATAGGGCCAATCATCGTTGCCATAGAGAATAGAGCCAATCAGCGTTGCCATAGAGAATAGGGCCAATCATCGTTGCCATAGAGGATAGGGCCAATCATCATTGCCATAGAGAATAGGACCAATCATCATTGCCATAGATAATAGAGCCAATCATCGTTGCCATAGAGGATAGGGCCAATCATCGTTGCCATAGAGGATAGGGCCAATCATCATTGCCATAGAGAATAGGACCAATCATCGTTGCCGTAGAGAATAGGACCAATCATCGTTGCCATAGAGAATAGGGTCAATCATCATTGTCATAGAGAATAGGGCCGTTCATCGTTGCCACAGAGAATAGGGCCATTCATCGTTGCCATATAGGATAGGGCAAATCGTCGTTGCCGTAGAGAATAGGGCCATTCACCGTTGCCATATAGGATAGGGCCAATCGTCGATGCCATAGAGAATAGGGCCAATCATCTTTGCCATAGAGAATAGAGCCAATCATCGTTGTCATAGAGAATAGGGCCAATCATCTTTGCCATAGAGAATAGGACCAATCATCAATACCATGGAGAATATCACCGACCAATGTCGATCACTGGTTGTCATTTTGTTCACAAGATTCGCGCATTCATATGATGAAATGTTGTAAAAAGGCTGAATTTAATAAAAATATGATAGAACAAGAAGTCAGGAAAATATATTGAGGAGAAAAAAAAAGGAAATAAATGTAGCATCCAAATTTACGTGAGCATATTTGTTCTGTCAAAATTGATAAAATAACGAGAGGAAAGTAAATACTATCCTTCTGATGGTATATGATTTTATATGGTTTGTTGTAGAAGAAAATGAGAATTTGAAATAAAACATTTCACGGTTTTAAATCGATCATGAGTCCCTTTTGAAAATACTGCCCGCCAGGGGTACAGTCTAATTGAGCTTATCTGGACACGTACTAAACGCTTCTGCCAGTATAAAACATACTTTCTATTAATATGATCTCACCTCATTGAATCTATATTATATCATTTGTATTACAAATACTGCTTTCGTGAACATACTTTTTTGCCATGTATCATTTTCATTTGCAAACAAATCATTATGAAAACGTATTATTACACAAATGCCACCTCAAAGAACACCTGATTGTGACAATTGCACTCATACCTATGAGTTCTATCGCAGTAATCGGAAAAGAAGAAGAAGAAGAAGAAGAAGAAGAAGAAGAAGAAGAAGAAGAAGAAGAAGAAGAAGAAGAAGAAGAGGTAGAAGAAGAAGAATATGGGAATGAAGTGGGAACTTATTTTCTTGATTTGTGAAACAAGTGTATTTAAAACTGTCAAAATGTGAAAATAAAAAAATAAAAAATGATATCATTTGTCGCTGTACCTTATAAAAATATTTGATTTTGTTATTCTAACGAATAAATAAATAGTCTACTTTCCTAGTAAACAAATTCAATAGCTATTGTTTACTTTTTGAAGCACTAAAATAATTCCGTAAATATATAAATCTTCATTAAAATTTCTCGAGTCCGGAATTCCGTATCCTTTTCCAATATTAGAACACATACGTAAACGTTCCATCGACTCAGAAAATTCACACTGTCAAATAATGTTAATTTTTATAAATTTCGATTACTGAGGTGAAGGGAGGATATTGTTATTCGAGTTTTGCCGTGAACTCCCTCTCCATGTAGTCTCTGGTCTTCAAAGTGTTTGTTTGTTGGAGGTGTTCCTCGTTTACAGCGTTGGTTTGGTTTGAGACCGCTGCTACCACAACAAAATGTCGATCGCGGATGGCAGCCTACCTGCCATGGACGAAACTGAGAAGAAAGTGGTGAATGAATTTTGTCATCTGCTGGAGAAATCAAAGCAATTATTCAACGGACTTAGGTAGGGGTTCATATTCAGTCAAACCTACATTAATTGCATGTGTGTTTATTGTATTTGAATGCTGCATATTGTAGACATGTGCTCACACTTGTCATCCATGCCGACTCGCACATAACATTATCATCTGTCAGGATTCCGGATAAATTTGACATGTGAGAAATTCTGTTTGATTGCTTCTGAGGATAAATAGTTACATGTTTTAGCTAGAGAAATAGTTCTTTGGATTTGAATTACCGTTTACCTGGATGAAATTATATACAAAAATAATTATTCTATTTTGGTATCTGTGGTAGTAACGTTATAGCCTTTTGCAGTACAGCTGTCTGCTATATGTAACCTAAATACAGTATTAACTTCAAAATAAACCACATGCATACAGTTTACTTATAACTACCATGGTCTAATGGAATGTGTATGTTAAACACTTAAACAGGTGGAGTATTTTAAGTTAAAAAGCCATTAGTAAATCAAGAGGAACTCGTTGTGTATTGGGTAAGCAGTGGTATACCATGGCTTTCTATACAAAGGACTGTTGTGTACATAACAAGAGTGTGTTTGTTTTTAAATCAGTGGTAATATTTATCTTGACTTGTATTACCTTTTCAATATTATGTCTTTCTGCTTTAAGTTCTGTTTAATATTAAGGAGTAGTATTTGTATACGTTACTCCATTAAAAGGCAATGTGTGTAAGTAAAAGATTAAGGATGTTTATTTTACTTAGTGAGTATGTATACAAACATATACACGCACTGGTACTTACGTAAACATGTAGTTAGCGTTGTTGACTTACATGTGAAGGAGTATATTTAAACGTAACTTATAACGTAAAAATCAGTTAAATATAATTAATTAAAAAAAAAATCTGAAAAATATTAAGTCTGAACAGATCAAGACATACTATACATAAATATAAATCCATATATATTATATACTTGTCTGGTATAAATAATAACAAAGGTTTTCCTTTATTATTATTAACTGACCAAATAACAATTTTAGCGTGTCAGTTTGAGCAATTTACATACATTACAAATGTTAAGAAAAATTAATCTCAGGAGGCCAAAACCAGACTTTAGGTGGTAAATTTGCCTGCTACCTCTCACATTATGTTTCCCCGAGTAATGTTTGTAGCTACTATCAGTAATACATCTTACTCAGGAGTTATCTGGTAACAGTCAGAAAAGTTGAACAGCATATATCTAGGGTGAAAACCTCAAGTAATTTGCATGCCTATAATTTCCAGGTATCATTTTTTAGTTCAAGTGCTTAAAAAATAAAACAATCTAGATATATAGTAATATATATACTTTCTGCATCAAACATTTCTTGTATTGTAAGTTTAAATAGTTATAATTACAAACTTGTCAATTTTTTTTTAGAGGGGAATGTTTTCTTGTAGGATATATATTCAGTTCAAAGTGCATGTTAATTATTGGTACTCATGGAGATTTATTGATAATCTATTAGTTATCATTAAGAACTATGTTAGGTGTTTTTATTTTATCATACTTTAAAACCAACAGTGAATAAAACAAGAATCCAATAGAATGTCTTATAGTTCTATTTTGCATCTGAAAATGGATAACAAAGTTTAAACTTTATGTAATATGGTAATGATTTTTTTTTTAACATTTAAAACATTTTATTGTTCTGTTATGAAATGTAATTAGTCTCACACCACTGGCTGTTTCTATATGGTATCTTTCTTTCTATGCTTCATGGTTGGTACATAATAAAACCTATGATTATCGCATGGTATGCCGTTCTCACATGCACCAACTAATCTGCAATTCACAAGTGAAAGATTTAAAAGAAAATTCATTCAACAAGTTCAAATCTAACTTGTATTCATTAGGACACGAGGATTATCCCCTATGTATGTATATATATATGTAATGTATTTTTTTTTATCAACTTTTATTGTCATATATACATATATATAATGTAAAAAATTATACATTTCCTGCTGTTAAATTTCCAAAATATAAATTATGTAAGTTAATTAGGTGACAAACTGATATAACTCATGATCGTCAATGGCACTAATTAAAATAAAACGTTGTGTCGAGCCACGTAACAATGATGGCACAACAAAATCAATGGTTCTTTTTAATGTAGTAAATTCACCTGTCTGATTGCAGTTCTGTTGGTTAGTTTAATGTGAAAATAGAAAAACATTACGTGTCACACTAAAAAAATGTTCACTTTGTTTTTAAATTTTATTGGTAAATTTATAATAAAAAGTAAGATATTAAATTGATTTTCCTGTCAATTAATTGTTTTGGATTAATCACAGGTTTGAAGTTGTTCTTTATGGATGTACATGTAGATCATCAATAGTTGATTATAGAAACCTGTAGTTACACTTATTGAAATCTCTTTAAAAGTATTTTTTGTTGTAAAATATAACAACTTGAAAAAATGGGATACATTACTTGATACTGATAATCAATAAGTTAGTATTGGGTACTGTAATAGATATTAAACCATGTGCAGTTATGATATCTTGATGTTTGACCATACACTAGAGCAGTGTGCGTACCGAAATTATATAATTTCAAATATTCATCCATCCGTCAATATCTGCAGAAATTGCAATTAGATTTATCTGTTAGTTTCTAGAAATCATCAAGAGCAGGGGTACAGTTGAACTAAAAGACTTTGTACCCCATTACAGTACCATTTGATGTTGTGGTGTTCTGGGTATTAATACAGTACAGACCTGTAATGATCAATATTTGTGTTTTGCATCAGTTGCAGAGGAAAACAGAATTTTGAAATGTGGTACCTGAAATACTTTGCTGTTAACATTCGCAAGAATTTTTTTAGCATAAAATTGACCAGTTAAATGACCATAATTTTTTTTAATTGAAGTATGGTAAACAGAATATCTCATTTATCACAGTGCATATGTACGTGGATTATGTGATGCAAAAAAAGTAATTAGAAAATGTGTTTTTATCACAGAGGTGATGTTATCTCCAATATAGTAATGACCGTATTAATATTAGTAAATACCCTTATGGTTAACTTGAATGTGTAACTCATATATATATATATAAGATTATCATAAAGATATAAATATTATAATTGTGACTATATATATATAAAAGCCAGAGAAAATAAACCCCATGTAACAGCCCAGAAATTTTGTCAGGTCTTGCTATTATGTCCCATTTTTGGCAAATTTACCAAAACAGATCCATTATTCTTGTTGTGTGTTTAAATTATAGAACTTTGGAATATCTGTGTCTTTTAGTTTTATACTGTTGACAGAGAATATATCTATGTTTCCTTTATTTCAACTTTCAAAGCATTTTACTATTTACTGTGGCTTGATATATATATGTACTATTAGTTCATACATCTCTCATAATGATTATGTACAGCTAGACCTACCTCAACCTTGGCCCTGTTCTCGATGGCAGCTAGTTAACGCAGACTATTTTTTACGATGCTTAATTTAATAAATATTGAAATAATTCATGAGGTTATTATCAATCACGTGTTTCCGTAATGTTAGACGCGAGATCAACATGAAAGTGATCCGAAAAAAACCCATGCTATACGTATACGCATAGGCGATTTGAAAAAACTTACAGAACTTACATAGAACGGAGCTTAAATTGAACAACTACATTTTCGTAATAGTATGGGGAAACGCACCGAGATGTCGAAACGTAATGTCGTAAGTTGATCGTAAGTTGATCGGCGATTCTCTGGCATAGGAATTTGGCTAAACTTTTTTTGTTAACGGTTACCTATTTATTAATACTTTTCACATAAACTCACATAACAACACATTATGTATCTTTTATTAATGTTTGACATAAATAAATTTGTTGATCGTCATTTGTCTTAGAGTTCCTTGTACCAAGGGACATAATCCAAGATGGCGATCTCTCAGAATCGGCGATCTTTTTCTGAAAAAAACTTGAATTTTTCTATACCTGTGTATTTTACGCCCCCCCCACTTTGGGTATTAAATTTCTGAAAAAAAAGTGCGCAAATTACATGGGTTTTTACGGTACTTGTATGTATCTAACACAGCATGGAGTATGATATATGTATACATTAAATATCAAATCATGAATGATCAGTTACACACTTTATAGTGATGTTATAATGGGTAAATTAAATGATATACATATAGATGTATACTTTTAATCTGTTTTATATAATTTATCTAATGGCAAAACCAATGATATCTTCTTGTGAGAAATGTAAATTAATGCTTTCATGTCAAAGTGTGTTAATAGACACACCACGTAAATAATGATCTCACGCTGTTTTATATATCAAACACGATAAAATCCTCCCATTAGGTAAAGAATATATCACCATGTGACACAATGTCCATCAATTATTCAAGGTCAGAAATTAATACATAAAGCAATGAAAATAATGTATAAACACTGTCCTCACAAACCAATGGTGTGAAGTCTAATTCATGTACCCTTATCATATATTGGTGTCCTCATCACAGATTAGGAATGCTATACATGTAACTGGCAATAAGGAATTGTATTGTAATGATATAATCATCATTGAACAACATATACTGTTTGGATCCAATATATATAGGACACATTGATTTCTGTTAACTTATGGTAATAATTTATGGTTTTTTTACCTGTACATGTTTTTGTTGTAAAAAGGTATAGAACTTTTTTGAATAGGAGTTGTACGTGTAATAATGACAGCTACAGCGACAGACCATTGATTTGTACATTCATAGGCTTTGTTTCACATGGAAGCTGTCCTTGATTTCTGTATGTTATATATACCAGATTTAAAATTGAACAGGCCACCAGCAAGAGCTTCATTTAATTAGCTATATACAGTAGGTTATGTGTAATTACCTTGTAATAATTAAAACCTCCATCAAAGAATACCCTATGTTTGTACATTTAGATTAAAACCCTGATCATAGAACACCTTTATAACTGTCATCTTGACCAAGGATGTGTAACATTTAGATTAAATCCCTGATCATAGAACACCGTTATAACCGTCATCTTGACCAAGGATGTGTAGCATTTAGATTAAAACCCTGATCATAGAACACCGTTATAACCGTCATCTTGACAAAGGCTATGTAACATTTAGACTAAAACCCTGATCATAGAACACCTTTATAACCGTCATCTTGACCAAGGATGTGTAACATTTAGATAAAAACCCTGATCATAGAACACCATTATAACCGTCATCTTGACCAAGGATGTGTAACATTTAGATTAAAACCCTGATCATAGAACACCTTTATAACTGTCATCTTGACCAAGGCTATGTAACATTCAGATTAAAACCCAATCAAAGAAAACCTGTCAGAAAAAGTACTAATGAGATATTTCATGTTTTACAGGGACCTCCCCCAGTATGGCCACAAACAATGGCAGTCGTACTTCGGCCGAACGTTTGATGTGTACACCAAACTCTGGAAGTTCCAGCAGCAGCATCGGTACGTAAGACACTTTGTTGTTGTAATAGCATGTTCATTGTTTAACTCATTCACCCCTGAAATTTCATAATGAACTATTCCAACCTTTGAATTGGAAGAGTTCAAATGTGTCTTCAGGGGTGAATGAGTTAACATGTACGACTCTAAATAAATCTTCTTGTATCATGTATGGCTTTATGTCATTCTATGATGAATCTATGACTATTTACCCCATCTTTCGTTGTATTGGGGGATGCTTTGAGTATGTCTTTCTTCTGTTGTGTTAATAAATGTAACAAGTAATTTTTTGAGATGAAAGGGGGGAAAAAAAGTTCAGTGCTGTTTCACATATATAACAAGCTTCTGTTCAAGGTTAAAATTTCTAGTTAAAGAGCTTAATATTGACATGACAACCTTTAGTTATGCATGATCTTCTAATCTAATTTGATTATCCAAGTTTAAGCATATGCTACTGTAGTTTTGAATATTATGCAGTAATTCAAATTCTGTGATGGAAGTCGCAAAACATAATCTTATTTTATTTTGAACTTTTATTTTTTCAGACAAATTCTGGATACTAAGTACGGCCTTAAACGTTGGCAAATTGGGGAGGTAGCTTCAAAAATAGGACAGCTTTATTACCATTACTAGTGAGTACACTCTTACTTCTTACATACTCACTTACTTGGGATACTAGACATCTTGCATGCTGCACATACTATACATCCTACATATTGACCTATGACATACTCTGGATAATAGACCTTGGACGTACCGACTTACTCTCAATAGTGGACATCTTACAGATTTACCTACTGATTCTAGATCTCTTACACACCGATATAATCTGAATACTAGACCTCTTATATTGGCTATATATACTAGACAATTTCATGAGCATCTTACTGAGGAATCTAGACCTGTGACATACTGATATACCTTACTCTCAATACTAGATCTCTTACATATTGATATACTCTCAATACTAGACATATGACATACTGATATACTCTCAATTCTAGATCTCTTACACACTGATATAATCTGAATACTAGACCTCTTACATACTGATATACTCTCAATACTAGACCTCTTACATACTGATATACCATACTCTGGATACTAGACCTGTAACATAATGATATACCTTACTCTCGATACTAGACATATGACATACTGATATACTAGACCTCTTACATACTGATATACTCTCAATACTAGACCTGTAACATACTGATATACTGTACTCTTAATACTAGACCTGTTACATACTGATATACCGTACTCTGGATACTAGACCTCTTACATACTGATATACTCTCAATACTAGACCTATAACATACTGATATACCGTACTCTCTATACTAGACCTGTTACATACTGATATACTTTCAATACTAGACCTCTTACATGCTGATATACCGTACTCTGGATACTAGACCTCTTACATGCTAACCTGCTCTTGTTTTTTAACCTCTCACAGATGTATTTTGGATAGTAGATATTTTACATAACGACTTAAATTAGATACTTGACCTCTAACATACTCACTGGATACTGTATCTCTTACATGTGTATATTCTGATATCACTGGATACTGTATCTATTTCATGTGTATATTCTGATATCACTGGATACTGTATCTCTTACATGTGTATATTCTGATACCACTGTATACTGTATCTCTTACATGTGTATATTCTGATACCACTGGATACTGGCTGTTTATAACAAAAATCACGTCCAAGTTGTACATACTGGAGTGGATTAGGAAAACTTGTACTGAGTATACATTGTGATCTGTATAAGCATTTCCTTTACAAAAGGTAGGTTCTCTCTGTGTTAATGAAAATGGGAAAATTGACAAACTGGTGTATGTAAAATGTATACTATCCTGGGTAGGAAGGCTGGTTTGACTATTCAAGTGTGTTAATACGGGCAGCTATATAGTCTCAAGTATTATTCATGGATACATTCTGGACACCATCAGATTTGTCCTGGGGTCTGACTGTTGGCAGGGAAGATGAATACGTTATATGTACATGTATTTCTATTTATGTACATGTATAAGGTCTGGGTACATATAGGCTTAGAACATATATATATGTGTTGTGTACATGTGTATTGTACATGTGCTGTGTACAGATTTTGGTTTACATACATTACTGAAAACAGGAAACAATTTAACGTTATTTGTGTTATGAATGGTCACAAATGGATTGTTGTAATATTGGCGTATCTTTTGTTCTTTCAAACAATACATCTGCCGTTGCATGTGTATATATATATTATACATTGTACATGTGTTGTGTACATATATATATATATTACACATTGAACATGTGTTGTGTACATATATAAATATTATACATTGAACATGTGTTGTCTACATATATATATATTATACATTGAACAAGTGTTGTCTACATAACTATATATTACACATTGAACATGTGTTGTGTACATATATATATATATATTATACATTGAACATGTGTTGTGTACATGCGACGATATGTCTAAGAATAAGATAAATTTTACATGTGTTGTCTACATATATATATAATATATATAGAGGTTCCCCAGAGAGTGATGATTGGCTATCATACTTCTCAAACTCAACTTAGTTCAAATTGTGGAAAGACACAATGTTTTCAGAGTGTCTTTTACAATTTGAAAGTTAATAACTGGAATTGGATGATTACCAGCAATCTCAGGTATGGGACCTTTTTCTCCCACAATGATTACGTTAATATATTTCTGGGTTCGTTGACACATTGTACATATTTCTGGGGTCATTGACACATTGCACACATTTCTGGGTTCATTGACACATTGTATATATTTCTGGGTTCATTGACACATTGTACACATTTCTGGGTTCATTGACACATTGTACATATTTCTTGGTTCATTGACACATTGTACATATTTTGTGTAGACATGTCTAGGTACTATGGAGACTTGCATACCGTGTACATGTACATAATTGTACAAGTACATGAAAAAAAAGCCATAAGCATGACACTTATATTGTAACAAGTTTCAGTGGCTGCTTCTGTTACTGTCATATATAGCTGTATGAACACACTAAGTGTCACAATGTCACATAATCATTGTTCTTATGTCTCACAACAAAAGCGTTTATCATATATTTATAATCATAAAAAAATGATAGGTTAATTAGATAGTTCATATTGTACAGTTTGTAATTGCATCGAAAAGATTTTCTGATACAATTTTGTACATATTTACAATTACTGCTATAAATAATTGTTTGAGTGTAAAAGGAATCATGCATGTATCATGATGACTCTGTGCATCGGCATAGGGAAGATGTTAGTCCCTATAAATGGTATTGGAATGATCCTAATCAATGAACAGCCTGTTCCATGTTTGAAAGTAGGCAAAGTAAGTGGTATGTTGGTCATTTATTGATAGTGTAAAGCTGCTCGCCTTTCTATCTCTCATCCATTAGTAATGGGTAATGTTCACTGGTGTAGCCAGCTAATAAAATTCTACCACTGCTTCTTGCTGAAACAAATGTACAGCATCTCAGGGGGATGGCATAAGCTCCATTTAAAATTAATGGCTACAAAATACACATGTAGGGGAGATAGTGTACCTGTTGTACGGTTATGGAGGTGCCAAGGCTGATGGGATAGGAATTGGAGCGCGAGTTCCACTCACCAACCCAACCCGACAGGCAAGAGGAACATTACGGCCAGTACACGTACGCCCAGTAATTGGTGGAGATTGTACACCGGAGAATTGATACTTTAATTGGTAGCCAACCTATAACAGACCAAGATGTTTGGGGCGAGATAATATTAGGTTATGTATACATATAAAGGTACATGTAATGCCAAGATCCAATATCTGCAAATGGGCTTGGATGTTATACTGTAACATATTTATGTTATGAGGCAATAAGCAGACCACAGAGAGTTGACATACTGGTATATAGATATACAAACTGAATTATGGATCTTACAAAGGAACAGCGCAGAGACAGGTTTGGTTTGGTTTGAAATGGACCCTGATACAACATGAAATGGACCTTGATACAACATGAAATGACCTTGATACAACATGAAATGACCTTGATACAACATGAAATGACCTTGATACAACATGAAATGGACCTTGATACAACATGAAATGATCTTGATACAACATGAAATGACCTTGATACAACATGAAATGACCTTGATACAACATGAAATGACCTTGATACAACATGAAATGACCTTGATACAACATGAAATGGACCTTGATACAACATGAAATGACCTTGATACAACATGAAATGACCTTGATACAACATAAAATGGACCTTGATACAACATGAAATGACCTTGATACAACATGAAATGACCTTGATACAACATGAAATGGACCTTGATACAACATGAAATGGATCTTGATACAACATGAAATGGATCTTGATACAACATGAAATGGACCTTGATACAACATGAAATGACCTTGATACAACATGAAATGGACCTTGATACAACACGAAAATGACCTTGATACAACATGAAATGACATTGATACATGAAATGGCCTTGATACACCATGAAATGACCTTGATACAACATGAAATGGACCTTGATACAACATGAAATGACCTTGATACAATATGAAATGACCTTGATACATCATGAAATGGACCTTGATACAACATGAAATGGACCTTGATACAACATGAAATGGACCTTGATACAACACGAAATGGACCTTGATACATCATGAAATGGACCTTGATGCATCATGAAATGGACCTTGATACAACATGAAATGGACCTTGATACAACATGAAATGACCTTGATAAAACATGAAATGGATCTTGATACAACATGAAATGACCTTGATACAACATGAAATGACCTTGATACATGTAAAACTAACTACCAATACTTATGTTACATTGTAGTCAATATGGATCCAGGAAAATCCATTGAAAACCATTTAATTTGCAGGACCATGGACATTTTGTTTGATTTATACTTTTTTTCTGTGGGGGGTGGATGTAGCTGTGGCAACACACATTAACATAATTAGAATTTAAGTGTAAGACATATGTCCAGATCATTTCATGACCTCAAACTTTAGTCATGCAGACTTTGTGTCAAGGTCTTTCATAACCTTGCATAACCTCATCATTATGTTAGAACTACTTCAGTTTAATTATATATGGGTGGTGTGGTGTGAATAAATCAGCCTGGTGATTTTGTATCAATCCTATGTGTTGTTACTTTTATAATTATTATAAGTACCCACGGTATGCTAAATTATAATCGTTCATTAACTCAGGAAGGAGGTAACACGATGCTATACCCAACTTGGAATGCTTCTCAGATTGGTACACTGCCAGAAATGGTTCAAATGATACTTTAAAATCAAACTTGCATATATTCCTTCAACAGAATAATATTGATATTGTCAGTATTTCTACTTAATAGTTTTTTTATTCTGTGAATTTTTAATTAGTGCACAATTAAATCGAAGTAAGCATGTCGGAAAACCAGAAAAACAACATTCGCTGACAATATTTGGAAATTATATGCATGTTTTAATGTTCTTTTCTGATCCTTATAACAAGATAATGACCTTGTTTATTTATAACAGTTGTAGATCAGTATCATATCTATATATTTACATTTCCACTGCGAGTTCCTCTATAAGCATTACCAGAAGAAATTGTGTTAATAGGACTATGAAAGCAGTTTGATCAGCATCACTTTGAAGCTTCTCCCACCTGAAATATGTAATGTGAGACAACCGTTAGAATCAAACATTTTGGTGACATAAGGCTGTTCCAGGAATCTCATTTCCACTAACAATTCAGACACTTCAATATTGAAAATGTAAGGGAGTACCTATATATCTTGATCAGTAATAACCACAAAATCTAGAAGATAAATATATTTATTGAACAGCATTTTTCAGTGTACATGCTGGTATGAATGCAAGTCAGTTACATCCATATTCCATGAAGCTCTAGCCTAGTACCTGGCACCATGGAATATGAATGTAACTGATTTGGTTTCATACCAGTGTAATAGGAGAAAGAAAAATTAGAAATGCAACGACCAGACCAGGGTTTGAACCCAGATCCTCGTAACTCTTAAACAGATGTCTACCAATTGAGCTACCTGGTTGCTGACGATTGACCCAGTCAAGTTCAGCTACATTTCCTCGAGCTCCTTTTTCTAAGTCTTCGCCCCTGAAGATACAACTTTTTACAACTCGGTATCGGATATATATCCTTTTGCCAAGCATTCATCCAGTGCTTGAAACAAGGGCTGGCAAGCTCGTCAATTCTGTAACATTAGAAAGAGAAATGCAACGGCCAGACTGGGGATCGAACTAGGGACCCTTAGAACTCTGGATGTATGCTAAACCAATTGAGCTACATGGTCGCCGACGATCGACCCAGTCCAGTTCTGCTACCTACATTAGCATAAACATTGAAAAAATCCTATTCAATCCTTATATGAAAAATGTATTTTCTTTTTATCTGTAAACTAATTAATAGAATTAAACAACAGAGTAGTAAGCCTGTGACATGGTGTTCTATTTTGGACACTCATACTGAAAAATGAAGTGATATCAGTCTAACTTAAGCGCATCCTGGTAAGAAACAAAATACATTGTAACAAACCAAGAAGCGTTCCTTATACTATGTGATTAGGAATTCTAAATATCAGTGAAAAACTCTCAGATTGTACCAATTTGGGTAGCATTACATTAGATGATTGCTAATTACCTTGTTTGATTGATAATTGCCAACTCTGATTAAATTTGTCAGGTCTGATTGCCAGTTAGCTGGTCTAATGGCTGCCTCAAATTTACTGGAATTTTTTAATGGGGATTACTGGTACACATCTTATATGGTTTTTCAATACCATGTGTGTATACATATATATAGACCATCTCTTTGCAATAAAATGTTTATCTTTAAAAGTTTCAGGTAATGTATATTTAGTAAAACATATCTATAAACACCAGTGTATAAAATAACAAGCCCATCCATAACTACATGTATTAACACCTCTGTATAATGCCGCGGTCACATCTTACGCTCACGCACGTTGTTGACCGTAGTTGACTGTAGTAGACCGTAGGCGACCTTAGTGAAACGCATTAAACATAGTTCCCTAACCCTAACTCCTAAATTCAACATTACTTAACCCTACTTCACCCTAGTTGACCGTAGTTAACCGTACTTAACCCTACTTCACCCTAGTTAACCGTACTTAACCCTACTTCACCATAGTTACCCTAGTTAACCGTACTTAACCCTACATCACCATAGTTAGCCTAGTTAACCGTACTTAACCCTACTTCACCATAGTTACCCTAGTTAACCGTACTTAACCCTTCTTCACCCTAGTTGACCCTAGTTAACCCTACTTCACCCAAGTTGACCCTAGATAACCATACTTCACCCTACTTCACCCTAGTTGACAGTAGTTGACCGTAGTTGACCCTAGTTAACCGTACTTAACAGTACTTAACAGTACTGTGATCGTACTTCAAACGTAGTCCAACCCTAGTAGTTGTCCCTATTTGACCCTACATGACCCTACTTGACCGTAGTGTTAACTGTAGTGCCATGTTACTACGGTCAACTAATGTAAACACTATGGTCAACTACGGTCAAGTAGGGTCAACTAGGGTCAACTACTTTCAAACTACGGTCACAGTAGGGTCTTGGCATCCAAAATCACTGTAGAGATATTTTGAACATGTTGAACATTTTTGGGCTAACCATGGGTTTCTTGATGTTCAAACTACGTTTATAACTACGTTGAACTACGTCTACTTACGTTTAATACGTTTAACTAAGGTCACCTACAGTCTACTACAGTCAACTACGGTCATCCCCATTACGGTCGACTACGGTCATCCCCCACTACGGTCAACTACCTGCGTGACCGTAACATGTGACCACGGCTTAACATACACATAATCTTTGTACATTGTATGCCATAGCACCTCTGTGTTACATTGCCTGTCTAAAACTAGACAACGAACATACCATAGCACCTCTGTGTTACATAACCTGTCTAAAACTAGACAACGAACATTCCATAGCACCTCTGTGTTACATTACCTGTCTAAAACTAGACAATGAACATACCATAGCACCTCTGTGTTACATTGCCTGTCTAAAACTAGACAACGATCATACCATAGCCCCTCTGTGTTACTTTACCTGTCTAAAACTAGACAACGACCATGCCATAGCACCTCTGTGTTACATTACCTGTCTAAAACAAGACAACGAACATACCATAGCACCTCTGTGTTACTTTACCTGTCTAAAACTAGACAACGACCATGCCATAGCACCTCTGTGTTACATTACCTGTCTAAAACTAGACAACGATCATACCATAGCACCTCTGTGTTACTTTACCTGTCTAAAACTAGACAACGAACATACCATAGCACCTCTGTGTTACATTACCTGTCTAAAACTAGACAACGAACATACAATAGCACCTCTGTGTTACATTACCTGTCTAAAACGAGACAACGAACATACCATAGCACCTCTGTGTTACATTGCCTGTCTAAAACTAGGCAACGAACATACCATAGCACCTCTGTGTTACATGACCTGTCTAAAACTAGACAACGAACATACCATAGCACCTATGTGTTACATTACCTGTCTAAAACTAGACAACGAACATACAATAGCACCTCTGTGTTACATTACCTGTCTAAAACGAGACAACGAACATACCATAGCACCTCTGTGTTACATTGCCTGTCTAAAACTAGGCAACGAACATACCATAGCACCTCTGTGTTACATTACCTGTCTAAAACACCTCTACGTTATAGTTACCAACACCTGTGTATAAATATACCTATAAGTATATATAAAATATAAATACATTAGTGAGAGGCTCACTAAAATGTGAAAATTCTTTAGACTTGATATGAAATGGAAACTCCTTTATCAATATTACAATGATCTGTTTAAAGAACACCTCAATATCACGTTAATCTGTCTTTCGATGTTTACGTTTGGTAACAAGCGGCTGCTGGGTAGACAGATGGTGTGATACATTGTTTGTGAACTATGATCTCCTGCACACTGAGTGCACACGCTAGGTGTGAGCTGGAGTACGACTGTAAGTGTGCACCTCACACACACTGACGACAGAATACACACCACACCTTGTTAGTGGTGGCAATACAATGGTTTAATACAGGATTCCCTCCGGATATCTTTACTACAGTTACAGAATTGATCTAGAATACTCTCCTTCAAATATTTCCACTTTACCATTTTGCTTGTTAATTGTCGTTATTGACAATTTACTGAGTGATATTCATTATTAGCTATTAATTGTAACAGGGAAATGTATGTGTTGTTGGTGAGCCGCCTATACCTCCGATAGGTTGTACACAGCATACAGAGTGTTACAGTTATTGATCGCTGCACGGATCACCTACGGGTCAGCTTACCCCCATCAACCCTGCTATCAGACTCCTACCAACTAAACAACACCAATAAACTCACTCAGGCTTCATATTATTGCCCAGTTGAGATATGTAAATAATGGATATAAAATTATTGAAGTTACTGAAGGAACTGGGAACGGCTACCAATGTCTTATTTTGCGATGGATGCGTAGCTATACTAACAAGGGGGCTAGGATATATAGGAGATGAAATATTTAACAAGCAACGAAGTAATGAGATAACGTTTACGATTGGTGTCCTCCAGCATACCTACAACACAAGCCATGCCCAGGCCAGCAGTTGTTTACACCTGGTCACATGTATAGATACCCATCGGCATTGTGGGCCAATTGTTGTCACTGTGGGACTGTCCAATACACTCCGGGGACCACTGGCAGGGCTTTGTCTGAATCACGCACTGTGAATAATTGTTTCGTCACTGTCATTGCAGAGTGCTACATTACTCTGTGTAACACAATAGCGTCCACTGTGGCTCTGGCCGTAGATCTATTTACCATATACAAGGAGCTAGGGGTTTAACGGTGGTGTGTACTGGCGACTTCATTAAAGTGGTATATACTATTGAGGGTATTGTGTTGGAATGGTAGGGTAATTACTATCTACTGTGGACTGATATGACTGACGGACGAGTATATATACAGACTTTTGGTCATCAATTATAGCTATAGACTGGCCTTGAGTAAACAGACAATATACATGTTGATTGACTTTAGGCATGATCAATGTGACAGACTTCTCGTCCACTAATTGTTGCTATGAATGATACCTGTATTTATACTAAGTATGCAACGATTATTATCATTGGTACTATAAATAAAATGTAACATACAAAGATATCATTGTTGTAATAAATAATCAACCTATTTTGTTTGAGTATATAATGATACCTATGTTGTTATAACTATTTATACCAGTACTGTTGTAGTTGTATACAATGTTATCAGTGTTGTTATAACTATTTATACCTGTACTGTTGTAGTTGTATACAATATTATCTGTGTAATGTTATACTATTTATACCTGTACTGTTGTAGTTGTATACAATGGTATCAGTATTGTTATAACTATTTATACCAGTACTGTTGTAGTTGTATACAATGTTATCATTATTGTTGTAGTTGTATTCAATGTTATCAGTGTTAATGTTATACTATTTATTCCTGTACTGTTGTAGGTGTATACAATGGTATCAGTGTTGTTATAAATGTTTATACCTGGACTGTTGAAGTTGTATACAATATTATCTCTGTAATGTTATACTATTTATTCCTGTACTGTTGTAGGTGTATACAATGGTATCAGTGTTGTTATAAATGTTTATACCTGGACTGTTGAAGTTGTATACAATGTTATCAGTGTTGTTATAAATATTTATACCTGGACTGTTGTAGTTGTATACAATGTTATCAGTATTGTTGTAGTTGTATACAATGTTATCAGTGTTGTTATAACTATTTATACCTGTACTGTTGTAGTTGTATACAATGGTATCAGTGTTGTTATAACTATTTATACCAGTATTGTTGTAGTTGTATACAATGTTATCAGTGTTGTTATAACTATTTATACCAGTATTGTTGTAGTTGTATACAATACTGGTATAAATAGTTATAACAACACTGATACCATTGTATACAACAACAACAGTACAGGTATAAATAGTTATATCAACACTGATAACATTGTATACAACTACAACATTACTGATAACATTGTATACAACTACAACATTACTGATAACATTGTATACAACTACAACAGTACTGGTATAAATATTAATAACAACACAGATAACATTGTATACTATACAATGTTATCAGTGTTGTTATAAATATTTATGCCTGTACTGTTGTAGCTGTATACAATGTTATCTGTGTTGTTATTAATATTTATACCTGTACTGTTGTAGTTGTATACAATGTTATCAGTGTTGTTATAAATATTTATACCTGTACTGTTGTAGTTGTATACAATGTTATCAGTATTGTTATAAATATTTATACCTGTATTGTTGTAGTTGTATTCAATGTTATCTGTGTTGTTATAACTATTTATACCTGTACTGTTGTAGCTGTATACAATGTTATCAGTGTTGTTATAATATTTATAACTGTACTGTTGTAGCTGAATACAATGTTATCTGTGTTGTTATAACTATTTATACCTGTACTATTGTAGTTGTATACAATGTTATCAGTGTTGTTATAATATTTATAACTGTACTGTTGTAGCTGAATACAATGTTATCTGTGTTGTTATAACTATTTATTCCTGTACTGTTGTAGTTGTATACAATGTTATCAGAGTTGTTATAAATATTTATACCTGTACTGTTGTAGGTGTATACAATGTTATCAGTATTGTTATAAATATTTATAACTGTACTGTTGTAGTTGGATACAATGTTATCAGTGTTGTTATAAATATTTATACCAGTACTGTTGTAGTTGTATACAATGTTATCCGTGTTGTTATAAATATTTATACCAGTATTGTTGTAGTTGTATACAATGTTATCAGTATGGTTATAAATATTTATAACTGTACCGTTAAAGTTGTATACAATGTTATCAGTATTGTTATAAATATTTATAACTGTACTGTTGTAGCTGTATACAATGTTATCTGCGTTGTTATAACTATTTATACCTGTACTGTTGTAGCTGTATTCAATGTTATCTGTGTTGTTATAAATATTTATACCTGTACTGTTGTAGGTGTATACAATGTTATCAGTATTGTTATAACTATTTATACCTGTACTGTTGTAGCTGTATACAATGATATCTGTGTTGTTATAAATATTTATACCTGTATTGTTGTAGCTGTATACAATGTTATCTGCGTTGTTATAACTATTTATACCTGTACTGTTGTCGTTGTATACAATGTTATCAGTATTGTTATAAATATTTATACCTGTACTGTGGTAGTTGTATACAATGTTATCAGTGTTGTTATAAATATTTATAACTGTACTGTTGTAGCTGTATACAATGTTATCTGTGTTGTTATAACTATTTATACCTGTACTGTTGTAGTTGTATACAATGTTATCAGTTTTGTTATAAATATTTATACCTGTACTGTTGTAGCTGTATACAATGTTATCTGTGTTGTTATAAACATTTATACCTGTACTGTTGTAGCTGTATACAATGTTATCAGTATTGTTATAGTTGTATACAATGTTACCTTACAATGTTATCAGTGTTGTTATAAATATTTATACCTGTATTGTTAAAGTTGTATACAATGTTATCAGTGTTGTTATAAATATTTATAACTGTACTGTTGTAGCTGTATACAATGTTATCTGCGTTGTTATAACTATTTATACCTGTACTGTTGTAGTTGTATACATTGTTATCAGTGTTGTTATAAATATTTATACCTGTTGTTATAGTTGTATACAATGTTATCAGTATTGTTATAAATATATATACCTGTACTGTTAAAGTTGTATACAATGTTATCATTGTTGTTATAAATATTTATACCTGTACTGTTGTAGCTGTATACAATGTTATCAGTATTGTTATAGTTGTATACAATGTTACCTGTGTTGTTATACTTTTTATACCTGTACTGTTGTAGTTGTATACAATGTTATCAGTGTTGTTATAAATATTTATACCTGTACTGTTGTAGTTGTATACAATGTTATCAGTGTTGTTATAAATATTTATACCTGTACTGTTGTAGTTGTATACAATGTTATCAGTGTTGTTATAAATATTTATACCAGTCCTGTTGTAGTTGTATACCAAGGATACCTGAATTATTAAGCCCCAGTCACACTGTGCTTGTATATAGCCCCGGTGAGCTATGGTGGAGTCTGTATTTGTATTGAAGTCGAGTAATCGCTGTTGATCCGAAACTGGCTCGTAGTTTTAAACTGTTCAAAACCTTTGGGGTCATTTGTAGCCAAGCCACGTACACGCTATTTGGAAACTGTAGTTCCCCCAGCCTTTCCGTATGACCGCTGTAGAATTGCCTTGCAAGAGTCCACATGGTGACTCTAAGATGATTCGTGGTTGCTCCAGGATTTCCAAGGTGTGACATGGTTACATTACGTCTATATTACGGTGGTGATACGTTTGCTGTATTGCAGCGACGGCAGCGACGGCAGGAATAAGGGTTGTTACAGTTCCGGGTCAGGGTGCTTTAAATTGGGGCCAAAATCTGCTCCAACTTGCATGGAACTTCAGTCTTGGAAACAGTCACATCATACATATATGTAGACATTGTCTTCATGATCAACAACCAAAGAAACAAACTTCAGCTGATGATCTGGCTTCTAGAATTGAACTTGTAGCAAGTAACAAACTACATGGTGATGCCAAGTTATTAAGCAACGAAGAACAATAAGGGTCTGTAAGTAGTGACACTTTCTTCTTGTTTGGTCAGTTAAAGTAAACAGATTTTGTGTCAGAAAATCTGTCTCAATATATATAGCCGGAGCATCAGGTGACAAACCGTAGCGTTACCACAGTGATGGAACCAGTGATGACGTAGCGCCACCATGGCGGACCATAGCTTAACCCTGGAAACCCTGGACAAACCGTAGTCATACCTTGACAATTCGTGATGATACTGTTGTGGAACCTGGATGTATCATGCCCTAACGTGGTGGTCCCTAGTGGTATCGGAGAAGTGTCGGCATGTACTGTAGTATACTCGTAGTGACACCTTGATATTGATGTACCATAGTAATACCCTAACAACGCCGTAGATAACTGTTTTCAGACCAAAATTGGAGAGATGGCAGTATATATAAATGGGAACAACTGTGGCATACCGTGGCCAGTACCATGACAGTGTGACTGCGAATTTACAAACCAATATACCAGTGTTGTTACAAATATGCAAAAATACACACATTGTTACAAACAAATTTACCTGTGCTTTGTTGTTATTAATGTACAAAGATATATTTGTTATTATAAATATTATACAGTTTTAATAGATAAATGCAAAGGGCATGTGTTTCTATAAATACATGTGTACACAATGCTGATGTCCTGTATACCGTTGTGTTTCTATAAATACATGTGTACACAATGCTGATGTCCTGTATACCGTTGTGTTTCTATAAATACTTGTGTACACAATGCTGATGTCCTGTTTACTGTTGTGTTTTTCAGTCTGCGTACCAGTGAGACAAACTACCTAAATGAGTCGTTCAGTTTTTACTCCGCCATCCGTATGCGCGTGTACTACTCGAAGGCGAACAAGGAGGAAAGGTACGGGTGGGTTTGTAGTCCATAGGTTATATGTCATTATAAGTCAAACAACCACTTCTCTACCCTAACACCAGCTTAACACCGACGGTCAGAATTAATAAACCTATCTGGTAAATCTTCATGAGGTACAGGTGTTTTGTTAACCTGTGTTTTTTGTAAAATATGAGATATGCATGAAGCTGACCTTACTATCACTGTAGCTGGTATATGGTAGACGGAGAGATTGTCTCACTTATAGTGACATATGTGGTCAAGCAATGATCACTATAATTAAGCAAAGGGGGGCGGGGATTTTATTTTCATCATTTGTTAATCCAGTGTATCTGTTTCTCTGACGTTAGCAGAGATCATTATAAATCTATAGCTACACTGTAGTAGCTGTTAAATGACAACGTACATCTGTTTCTCTGACGTTAGCAGGGATCATTTCAAATCTATAGCTACTGTCACTACTGCATGCATGGTCATTAAAAATAGATGAAAAATTCATTAAAAGTTTTCATAAATTTTGCATTAAAGTTGCATAAAAAATGCTTTAAATTAAGCATTAAAATGTGGCATGATTAATGCCCATGAAATTCCCCTTAAATTGATGGCCTTGAAATTTAATAGTATTTTCAACTGCATAAAATACTTTTATTTTCCAAGATTAATGCTAATTTAATGACCATTAATGGTGGCATTTAATAATAATTAAATTTGACTGAATTTTGCATTAAATATTATGTCCAACAATTTTAATGTAAATTTCATCTTTTAATGACAACATATATATCTATTTCTCTGAATTAATTAACAGGGGTCATTATAAATCTACAGCTACAATGTAGAAGCTGTTAAATGACAACGTATATCTGTTACTTTATTGATCTCCAGTTGCTGAATGAAAGACAGATCTTGCACAGTGATTTGTTGGGCAATAGTTAGGGAATATGATAACTGCTGCAGTTTCACCTGTGACCTTAGAGCATGTGATGTACTATAACTGTTGTAGTCATATATATATGTAGTTTATGGATATTTTCTTTTGTTACTTTATATAAGGTCAAAGAATCTGCATCAAAAGTGACTGAACAAATTTGAAAGTGTTGATGTTGTGTTTCACCTTGTTNGGGGGGGGGGGGGGGGGGGGGGGGGGGAGATACTGGAACCAGCTTGTCTGTCTGTAGATATTTTTTTCTGGACAACTCCTTCTAAAGTAATGGCCGATTTCAACGAAACTTTCCAGATATGATAACTACCACCTGAAGTTGTGCATCCAGGTATTATTTTTTCAATCTGTTCATTTTTGAAGTAACGGCCCTTTGTTGAAAAATACTTGTCCTGACAACTCCTCCAAGACTATGTGGCCAATTTCAACGAAAGTTGCCAGATATGATAACTACCCCCGTATTTGTGCATCCAGGTTTTTGTTTTCCAACCCTTTTTTATGGAGTTATGGCCCTTTGTTGAAAAATTCTTGTCCTGAAAACTTTTCCGAATCTACTTGGCCTAGGACAATTTTAGCAAAACTGGTTCATCTGGGCTAACAAGTTTAGTATGTAAGTATGTTTTGGCATGGGGAGGGAGTACAGGAAGTATGTCAGTGACCAGTATACTCAAATAAGTGTGCAGCTCAGTCAATAAAGAAATCATTACTGGTGGCAGACTATGGATTGATTTGCAATGCTTTGCCTTAGTAAGCCTTTAGCTTACAGTTCTGGTTTATACAAAGTGTATAGCAGCGGGGGCCGGGGGGTATTAGTTAGCCTTTGGCTTACAGTTCTAGTTACTTTTTTTTTTACCCAGCCTTACTAAGTGTCTACCTGTATCCCAGGTGGCTGAACATGAGACCAAGAACATGTAGAAGTGGAAAGTGTGTGTGTGTGGCTAATTGAGAAGTGCACTTTTTGACACCATGTTGGATATGTGCATGTGTAACACCTGGTTGAAGAGTGTGTGTGACACCTGGTTGTGTATGACACCTTGTTAATTAAGAGGTGTATGTCATAATGTGTGTGTGTGTGTATGACACCTGATTGATTAAGAGGTGCATGTTTGTGTGTGTGTGATACACCTGGTTAATTAAGAGGTGTATGTGTGTGTGTGTATGACACCTGGTTGATTAAGAGGTGTAGGTGTTTGTGTGTGTGTAACACCTGGTTGATTAAGAGGTGTATGTGTGTATGACACCTGGTTAATTAAGAGGTGTTTGTGTGTTTGTGTGACACCTGGTTAATTAAGAGGTGTATGTGTGTGTATGTGAGACACCTGGTTAATTAAGAGGTTTATGTGTGTGTGTGTGTGTATAACACCTGGTTAATTAAGAGATGTGTGTGTGTGTGTATGACACCTGGTTAATTAAGAGGTGTATGTGTGTGTGTATGACACCTGGTTAATTAAGAGGTGTTTGTTTGTGTGTGTGTGAGACACCTGGTTAACTAAGAGGTGTTTGTTTGTGTGTGTGTGTAACACCTGGTTAATTAAGAGGTGTAGGTGTGTGTGTGTATGACACCTGGTTAATTAAAAGGGTGTATGTGTGTGTTTTTGAGACACCTGGTTAATTAAGAGGTATATGTGTGTGTGTGTATGACACCTGGTTAATTAAGAGGTGTGTGTTTGTGTGTGAAACCAAATTAATTAAGAGGCGTATGTGTGTGTTTGTATGACACCAGATTAATTAAGACGTGTGTGTCTGTGTGAAACCTGATTAAGAAAGAGATATGTGTTTGTGTGAAACCTGATTTATTAAGATCTGTGTGTTTGTGTGAAACCTGATTAATTAAGAGGTGTGTGTTTGTGTGAAACCTGATTGAATAAGTGGTGTGTGTGTGTGACACCTGACTTATTAAGGTGTGTGTTTGTGTGATACCTGACTAATTAAGAGGTGTGTTTGTGGACACCTGATTAGTTAAGCGGTGTTTTTGTGAGTGACACCTCATTGTCTATGACACCTGACTAATTAAGGTGTGTGTGTGTGTGTGTGACACCTGACTTATTAAGGTGTGTGTTTGTGTTTGTGTGATACCTGATTAATTAAGAGGTGTGTGTGTGTGACACCTGACTAATTAAGAGGTGTGTTTGTGAGTGACACCTCATTGTCTATGACACCTGACTAATTGAGGTGTGTGTGTGTGATACCTGACTAATTAAGAGGTGTGTTTGTGGACACCTGATTAGTTAAGCAGTGTTTTTGTGAGTGACACCTCATTGTCTATGACACCTGACTAATTAAGAGGTATGTGTCTGTGTATAACCTGGTTGAGAAGCATTGATGATATATGGTTAGAGAGTATAATGTTTAAAGATTGGTGTGGCTAGAAGGTGTGGAACGGACACCTTTTGGAGGTCCCGCAGTTTAAGGTGTATCTGATTTACAGGCCTGACCTGATGGTGAAGAAACTGAGGTACTACGCACGCTTCATTGTAGTCTGTCTCCTCCTCAAGAAGATGAAGCTCGTACGAGATCTAGTTCGGGTAAGGAATAGCTTGTAGGCACAATGTTATATAACTGCCAACAAAACAGAATTATCTCCCCTTATAAAAAGCATGTTCCCTATATGACTAGGTAATTGTGACCAGTATTAAGACATACTAGAAGCATATCATAACCAAGCTTGTCTAACCTGTAAATTTTAAACAGGTTTGTTTTACCTGGCTAGATAAAAGACCAGCATGTACAAAATTAGATTACAAAATTCATACTGATAAACGAAAAGTTGGATATCAAAAGGGATACTGTAAATGACACATTGATCTGTCCATTCATCCCACTTCTGTTTCTGCACAATAACTGGAGTTTCCATGCGCCCATCACACTCAAACTTCATACAGGGCTTTCCTACTGGAAGGTTTGGTTTGGTGTGATTTTCAGGTCTGAAATTCAAAGGTCAAGGCCAATGTCACCATCAATAGAAAAATGGTTTGTGTGTAATAACTTGAGTCAATCAACTGAACTCCCTTCCCTGCTTCCTAAGGATATACTATTTTTAGGTCTGTAGGTGAAAGATCAAGTTCCCTGTTACTATACATAGAAAATTATTTTCCACTCAATATGTTATGTTTACTTCAGTTGATAACACTGATTACTTCGTATACTGCTTCCATACACAAAACGCTTTCTTGGCATCACTTTTCAGGTCTGAAGCTGATTGCTCAGCAGTGCTTTTTAGCTGACCTGGTCCGAAGGACCATGCTGAGCTTATGCCATACCCCTTCGTCTGTCTGTCGTCCGTCTGTCAACTTTTTCTTTAAAACACTACTAGTCCTGAACAGCTTTATAGATTTTCCTAAATTTGGCCTGGAGTGTCCTATGGCAAAGGGGACTAAATTTGGTATAAACGGAGGGTGTGGCCCCACTGGGTGCTGAGGGGCAGGGCCCTATAGGGGAATTTGAGGTTTAAATCTTTAAAATCCTTCTTCTTCTGTACCATGACAGGAATTTCATCCAAATTTGGCCTGGAACATTCTAGGGCAAAGGGAACTAAAAAAAAATTATAAACAGAGGATGTGACCCTTCTGAGTGTAGAGGGGCAGGGCCCAATAGGGGAATTTGAGGAATAAATATTTAAATTTGGTCCAGAGCATCCTTTGGCATTTAAAAAAAAAAAATTAAGAGTGTAGCCCCTCCCTTTGGGCAGAGGGGCGAGGCCCAGTAGGGGAAATGTAGTAATACATGATTAAAATCCAACTCCTTTAGTATGATTTGAGGAGTTTTAACCAAATTTTGTGTCAAGCATCATTGGGCAAAAGGGACTCAATTTTGTATAAATGGAGGGTTGCTTATAGGGGGCAGAGGTGTGGGGCCAAATAGGGGAAATTGAGGTTAATGTTTAAAATTGACCCCAATTCATAGGGAAAGAAAGAAGGAAACTAATGAGTGATTGGTGTTGCTAAGAGATGGGCAAATATTTGGAATTAGTTGAAGTATTATATGTAATAAGAAAATAAATCCATGGTTGCTTTATTATCCAGGTTTTACGATACAGCCCCTCTGGGCTCTTGTTTTTATTCCTACTCCTTTTGCTATTGTGCATACTAGTTTTAGTGGAGTCTAATTAAGATATCATTTCACAACAGGAGCTGTCCAAACAGATAGACGACTACACATCAACATATGAACCAGAGGACAAGAGTGAGTGGAGACAGGTGTTGGATGAGATCAAGGCCTTTATAGAGGTGAGTGGACAGGTGTTGGACGAGATCAAGGCCTTTATACAGGTGAGTGTAGATAGGTGTTGGATGAGATCAAGGCCTTAATAGAGGTGAGTGAGACAGTTGTTGAGATCAAGGCCTTAATAGAGGTGAGTGGAGACAGGTGTTGAGATCAAGGTCTTTATAGAGGTGAGTGAGACAGTTGTTTAGATCAAGGCCTTAATAGAGGTGAGTGAGACAGTTGTTGGATGAGATCAAGGCCTTTATAGAGGTGAGTGGAGACAGGTGTTGGATGAGATCAAGGCCTTAATAGAGGTGAGTGAGACAGTTGTTGGATGAGATCAAGGCCTTTATAGAGGTGAGTGGAGACAGTAGTTGAGATCAAGGCCTTTATAGAGGTGAGTGGTGACAGGTGTTGGATGAGATCAAGGCCTTTATAGAGGTGAGTGGAGACAGGTGTTGGATGAGATCAAGGCCTTTATAGAGGTGAGTGGAGACAGGTGTTGGATGAGATCAAGGCCTTTATAGAGGTGAGTGGAGACAGGTGTTGGATGAGATCAAGGCCTTTATAGAGGTGAGTGGAGACAGGTGTTGGATGAGATCAAGGCCTTTATAGAGGTGAGTGGAGACAGGTGTTGGATGAGATCAAGGCCTTTATAGAGGTGAGTGGAGACAGGTGTTGGATGAGATCAAGGCCTTTATAGAGGTGAGTGGAGACAGGTGTTGGATGAGATCAAGGCCTTTATAGAGGTGAGTGGAGACAGGTGTTGGATGAGATCAAGGCCTTTATAGAGGTGAGTGGAGACAGGTGTTGGATGAGATCAAGGCCTTTATAGAGGTGAGTGGAGACAGGTGTTGGATGAGATCAAGGCCTTTATAGAGGTGAGTGGAGACAGGTGTTGGATGAGATCAAGGCCTTTATAGAGGTGAGTGGAGACAGGTGTTGGATGAGATCAAGGCCTTTATAGAGGTGAGTGGAGACAGGTGTTGGATGAGATCAAGGCCTTTATAGAGGTGAGTGGAGACAGGTGTTGGATGAGATCAAGGCCTTTATAGAGGTGAGTGGTGACAGGTGTTGGATGAGATCAAGGCCTTTATAGAGGTGAGTGAGACAGTTGTTTAGATCAAGGCCTTTATAGAGGTGAGCGGTGACAGGTGTTGGATGAGATCAAGGCCTTTATGGAGGTGAGTGGAGACGGGTGTTGGATGAAATCACGCTTTTAATTGTGGTGAGTGGAGACAGGTGTTGGATGAGATCAAGGCCTTTATATAGGTGAGTGGAGATAGGTGTTGGATGAGATCAAGGCCTTTATGGAGGTGAGTGGGGACGGGGGTTGGATGAAATCACGCTTTTAATTGTGGTGAGTGGAGACAGGTGTTGGATGGGATCAAGGCCTTTATAGAGGTGAGCGGTGACAGGTGTTGGCTGAGATCAAGGCCTTTATAGAGGTGAGTGAGACAGTTGTTTAGATCAAGGCCTTTATAGAGGGGAGCGGTGACAGGTGTTGGATGAGATCAAGGCCTTTATAGAGGTGAGTGGACACAGGTGTTTGACAAGATCAAGGCCTTTATAGGGGTGAGTGGCAACAGTAGTTGACAAAATATAGGTCTTTATTGAAAGATCAAAGGCTTTTTTATTATTGTAAAATTTTCATAAATGTGATGAATTTACTTATCTCAGTCGAGCTTTGTTGGACAAGGCCACATGCTACAATATTACATGTGGAGACTGAGGGCATTTCTAATATTACAGTTAGTGTATTGAAAGGGAAATTTCTTCTGTGTTAAATTCCTAAGACATCTTTTTCTATGTAAAAAAAGTTATTTATAATGTTAAACAACATGGAGGCACATGAACTATTTTTGCACCGTTTAATACTGAAGTAATATTTCTTCATTCCTTTCATCACATAGTTTTACCTTCCTTTATTATTGTTAATTTTGGGAAGCAAACATATCTTAAGGTAATTGTATTAATAATCGTGCATTATATTTTTATATGTGACACTGCTTATCACCCTAAGAATCTTGTTGTTTATTTACAGGCTGACAACATTATCAGTGTGGTAGATATGGACTCTTCCTCCATCGTCCTGTCACACAGGCTAACCCCAATGAACAACACACCCCTGGATCCAAAGGGTACACCTGTATATCTGTCACTTCAGGAGATACTTATAGTGGGAAACTCATCAGAACAGGTAAATACAGGGTGTGTCTGTCCACTCAGGTAGATTGGTAGTGGGAACCTCATCAGAACAGGTAGATACAGG
Source organism: Mizuhopecten yessoensis (assembly GCF_002113885.1). NCBI lineage: Eukaryota > Metazoa > Mollusca > Bivalvia > Pectinida > Pectinidae > Mizuhopecten > Mizuhopecten yessoensis. The sequence continues at coordinate 303,494 of NW_018406312.1, forward strand.
GTGTATCTGTCCACTCAGGTAGATTGGTAGTGGGAACCTCATCAGAACAGGTAAATACAGGATATACCTGTCCACTCAGGTAGACTGGTAGTGGGAACCTCATCAGAACAGGTAAATACAGGGTGTATCTGTCCACTCAGGTAGATTGGTAGTGGGAACCTCATCAGAACAGGTAAATACAGGATATACCTGTCCACTCAGGTAGATTGGTAGTGAGAAACTCACCAGAACTGGTAGATACAGGATGTATCTGTCCACTCAGGTAGATTTGTAGTGGGAAACTCATCAGAACAGGTAGATACAGGATGTATCTGTCCACTCAGGTAGATTGGTAGTGAGAACCTCATCAGAACAGGTAAATACAGGGTGTATCTGTCCACTCTGGTAGATTGGTAGTGGGTACCTCATCAGAATAGGTAAATACAGGGTGTATCTGTACGCTCAGGTAGATTGGTAATGGGTACCTCATCAGAACAGGTAAATACAGGGTGTATCTGTCCACTCCGGTAGATTGGTAGTGGGTACCTCATCAGAATAGGTAAATACATGGTGTATCTGTACGCTCAGGTAGATTGGTAATGGGTACCTCAGCAGAACAGGTAAATACAGGGTGTATCTGTCCATTCAGGTAGATTGGTAGTGGGAACCTCATCAGAGCAGGTAGATACAGGATGTATCTGTCCACTCAGGTAGATTAGTAGTGGGAACCTCATCAGAACAGGTAAATACAGGATATACCTGTCCACTCAGGTAGATTGGTAGTGAGAACCTCATCAGAACAGGTTTAACAGGGTGTATCTGTCTACTCAGGTAGATTGGTAGTGGGAACCTCATCAGAACAGGTAAATACAGGGTGTATCTGTCCACTCAGGTAGATTTGTAGTGGGAACTCATCAGAACAGGTAAATACAGGGTGTATCTGTCCATTCAGGTAGATTGGTAGTGGGAACATCATCAGAACAGGTAAATACAGGGTGTATCTGTCCACTCAGGTAGATTTGTAGTGGGAAACTCATCAGAACAGGTAAATACAGGGTGTATCTGTCCACTCAGGTAGATTGGTAGTGGGAACCTCATCAGAACAGGTAAATCCAGGGTGTGTCTGTCCACTCAGGTAGATTGGTAGTGGGTACCTCATCAGAACAGGTAAATACAGGATATACCTGTCCACTCTGGTAGATTGGTAGTGGGAACCTCATCAGAACAGGTAAATACAGGGTGTATCTGTCCACTCAGGTAGATTGGTAGTGGGAACATCATCAGAACCGGTAGATACAGGGTGTGTCTGTCCATTCAGGTAGATTGGTAGTGAGAACCTCATCAGAACAGGTAAATACAGGGTGTATCTGTCCACTCAGGTAGATTGGTAGTGGGAACATCATCAGAACAGGTAGATACAGGGTGTGTCTGTCCATTCAGGTAGATTGGTAGTGAGAACCTCATCAGAACAGGTAAATACAGGGTGTGTCTGTCCTCTCAGGTAGACTGGTAGTGGGAACCTCATCAGAACAGGTAGATACAGGATGTATCTGTCCACTCAGGTAGATTGGTAGTGGGAACCTCATCAGAGCAGGTAGATACAGGATGTATCTGTCCACTCAGGTAGACTGGTAGTGGGAACCTCATCAGAACAGGTAAATACAGGATATACCTGGCCACTCTGGTAGATTGGTAGTGGGAACCTCATCAGAACAGGTAGATACAGGGTGTATCTGTCCACTCAGGTAGATTGGTAGTGAGAACCTCATCAGAACAGGTAAATACAGGATATACCTGTCCACTCTGGTAGATTGGTAGTGGGAACCTCATCAGAACAGGTAGATACAGGGTGTATCTGTCTACTCAGGTAGATTGGTAGTGGGAACCTCATCAGAACAGGTAGATACAGGATATACCTGTCCACTCAGGTAGATTGGTAGTGGGAACCTCATCAGAACAGGTAAATACAGGGTGTATCTGTACGCTCAGGTAGATTGGTAGTGGGAATCTCATCAGAACAGGTAAATGCAGGGTGTATCTGTCCGCTCAGGTAGATTGGTAGTGGGAAACTCATCAGAACAGGTAAATACAGGGTGTATCTGTCCGCTCAGGTAGATTGGTAGTGGGAACCTCATCAGAACAGGTAAATAAAGGGTGTATCTGTCCACTCGGGTAGATTGGTAGTGGGAACCTCATCAGAGCAGGTAAATACAGGGAGTATCTGTCCACTCAGGTAGATTGGTAGTGGGAACCTCATCAGAGTAGATAAAAACAAGGATATACCTGTCCACTCAGGTAGATTGGTAGTGAGAACCTCATCAGAGCAGGTAAATACAGGGTGTATCTGTCCACTCAGGTAGATTGGTAGTGGGAACCTCATCAGAGCAGGTACAAGATACAAGATACAAGAAATTATATTTATAGTTGTAAATATGAAAACAGATAAAGGTAAATATAGGACTATATCTAATGATTCAGGTAGATTGATAGCTAGTAACTCATCGGAGCATGTAAAGAATATTCACAATGAAAGTTGTTATATTTAGATCAAATAGGTATATTACACAGGTAACTTCACCTGCAGTTATTTTGATATTGGGAAACATTTAAGACTCCTTAATTAAGTTACGAAAACAATAACAAATATAACTGAGGAAACAGGTAACGGTATATCTGTGTTTCTGTTACAGGTGAAGTTCAGTGAGTTGACATTGGACATGTTCCGCATGCTACAGACACTAGAGCGAGAACCACAGGAGGATTTGTCTAATCAAATCTATGACGCTTCCCCGGCACCAGGCAAACCGCCATTTGTTCGTCCACATGCCTATGTAAGTTTGTCTTCTCCTGTTATTGTACCCCTAGTTTAGATAGTACTTAACTCATGATATAGTAAAAATCACTCATCCACTGTAAAGAATAGTCACTAATTCACAGTACCGAATACCAGGGAGTCACTCATTCATGGTACAGAATAGTCACTTATTAGTTTACCTGCTCCAAAGGATCAAGGTGAGCTTATGCTGTACCCTGGTTTCCTCTGTCCGTCAACAATGTCTTTAAAGGACTTCTTCTGATTCACTTATTGGAATTTAACCAAATTTGACTGGAAGCACCCCTACTTGGTAGGGATTCACAATTGTACAAATGGTAGGGCCGGCCCCTCCAGGGGACTGAGGGTTAGGACCAAAAGGGGGTTATTTGACCAAATTGCTTGAGATTACTTCTCTAAAACTGTGAGACAGATATCATGGTTGACTGGCAGCATCCTTAGGTGGTATGGATTCAAAATTGTACAAATGGAGGGGCTGAGTCACAAGGCTGAGGGGTGAAGAGTTGATAACTCAGAAATAGCTATGATTCCCAACTGTATAAGTATGCAGTTGCTCAGTGTAAAGAAATTGATACAACTCATACTAACTTGATGGCGCTAGGGTTTTGCCCCACCCCTTGGGGCTTCGTCCCTGGGTCATAACTTTGAAAAGGTTAAAATCCTTACTCCATAACCGTATATACAATTACTTGGCGTGAACAAACTCATGCTTCCAAAATCGTCCTTGGGTTCTGCTTCTGCTCTTAGGGTCGTAGTCCCTGGATCCATAACATCGAACCATTTGATATCCACATCCTTAAGTAATTTATCAAGTTGATCCAAATTCTGTACAGGAAGTAGAATTTCGATATCCACAAAATATACAAAATTATTAAGTATTGTTATTTCACCCCTTATCAAGGATTTAAGTAAAAAATGACACTGACAGTTCAATGAAAATTTAATCACATCATCTCTCCATCATATTGAATACATCATGATCATGTTTAGAATGTTAGCCAAATATGTATCAAAGATTTTGAACTGAAACCAATTGTATTTATGCATTTCCTAATCTGGATTTACAAAATTGTAGTTCCTGAACTGGAATTCATTGTGCGCCTGTATCTTTAATGCATAGAGGAGGGAGGAAATGTAACAAATGTTAATACAATGTGCAAGTGTAAGATATAAAGTAAAAGAATGCACGAGATGACTGCTTTTCTTCAAACAAACATTTTTGAAACCTTTAGTTTGACCTGTGATTTAACTGTTGTGACTAGGATAACGGTGACAGGAATAATCGACGAGACAATCCCCACAAGTACCTGTTGTACAAACCCACCTTTAGCCAGCTGAACACATTTCTTGCCTCAGGATTTAAGGAGCTCCCTCCCAATGGTGCCATGCTGTTGTACATATCAGCCGACGGCTGCTTAGGCAACGCCAAACATAATGACGATGGTATGCTGTCTTGTCTGTTTTTTAATATATAATATAACAAGTAAATATCAATATTTGTAGATGTAAATATTTGTTGTTGCTGTGAATATGAATATTAATAGCTTTAAGTATCAAAGTTTGTATCTGTAAATATAAATGGTTGTAGCTATAAATATCAAAGTTTGTAGCTATAAATACCAATGTTTGTAGCTATAAATACCAATGGTTGTAGCTATAAAAACCAATGGTTGTAGCTATAAATACCAATGGTTGAGTTATTACGTTTGTTGTAGCTATAAATACCAATGGTTGTAGCTATAAATACCAATGGTTGAGGCTATAAATACCAATTGTAGCTATAAATACCAATGTTTGTAGCTATAAATACCAATGGTTGTAGCTATAAA